>NC_057413.1:28472091-28620469 GCF_019320065.1 Cervus canadensis
CCGGATCAGATAGCTCCTTGCCTCGTACCCACTTAAAAACCTGTAGGAACAAAATTTTCCCTCTGCACAAAAGCAGCTCCCTGGAACAGATTTTGTACTTGCTGAGTATTTCTTTGGCTGATGTCGTAGGTCCCTTGGTAATATAGAAGTTTTGAAAATTAAGCATCAGCACTGAGAACTGGGAGGACAATAGGCAGAAGAGATTTATCCCAGGAGACAAGGAATAAATATTGTATCTTCGCCTAATAAGGAACTGGAGGTTCTTTCAACATTTTTATCCATTTTTTCCAACCTTTATCATGCTTTTCTATACCAACTGAGGTGGGGACTCATCTCTGCAGAGAGCATTTGCACACATTTTATTGTGAAGATAAAGATCTAGCCCCGCTGTGTGTATATTAGAGATAGAAATATATATTAATTAAAGCTTCCTTTTCCAAGTAAGTGTTCACTCCTATTGGTTCCACTCCCTGGATGCTGAAAGCTGCCTTTTTCCAACGAGCACCCAAATCAATTTCACCCAGATTGGGGGATCTGCCTTTGCCCAAGTGGGAACAATACTCCTCTGTCCATATTTACATGAATTTGGGTTCTTTTCCCTTTTTTGAAAGGCAACACCTGGCAGTGGCTTACACTTTCAGCAGCTTTAAAACAAATAACCATGATGGGCAGTCCCCAGTTTCCATCATAAGGAAATAGTGTAACTGGCAATATATTTAAGAAAAATATAAGAGAATAAAGACTGGTGACAAGATTCTACATTTAGGTGAAACGTGGTCTTCCACTCCTCAACCCAACCCGTTTCCCCCTCCTTGTATTTTCCTTCTTTTTCAGAAAGACTGTTGAATAGGGGGTGGGGTGTGGATCATTTAGCACTGACACAAGCTATCTGAACATCATTACCCCCTAAATAACCCTTATATGTTTGAAAGCAATACTTTACAAAGAGAGGACAGGAAGGAGGCAGTGCACACCTAGCTTTGCCTGTTTGGTGTCTTTCTCAACTTCCAAACAGTATTTGAGGTTTACTTCGTTCAAAATTCAGCTTCCAACACTAAGTGCTCTAGTGCCTGGAGCGGGTAGCCGTGGCTACAGGCCCGCGATACTGAGGCTCTGCTGATCCGCTAGCCAACTCTGCCTATCTCCTAAGAACTGGCTGGCCCCACAGACTCATCGCAGAGATAGAAGGGGTAATTTGGTCTTAATTGCCATTTCATTTGGTTAGCTTTTAAGTGTTTAAGCTAAGAAGGTGTCTTGATAATAAGCCGCAGGCAAACAGGCATGTGGCTTTTTTTTTTTTTTTTTTTTTAGATCGGGGTTTGGGAGGGTTTATTAGGATCTGCTCATGCAGGCTAACTGGGGCTGTCACTCAGCGCTCTTCGCTTTATATAAATGGACAAAGGCACATGACAAGAATTGAAATGCACTGTCTGAAATGGAGATCCGTGATGCTTCAGTCCTGAGCAAGGGTCAGCTGCCAACACTTGCTCCCCTTTTCAAGGTGTGCACATGCCCCCCTCCCAACTTCTTGAAGTTCCATATTTTGGTTTAATGAAACCAGCCCAATGAAGATGAAAAGCAAGAATGATCAACTTGATCTTTAAGTAGGAGGGGTAAGATAAGGGCCATTGCCACTGAGAAGATGACTTCCAAAAATGCTTGCAGTGAAACCTTTTGTTTGGCAGCACCTAGAAAGGCCTCTATATTCAGCCCACAGACAAAACAAGTGTCCGTGGGAGCCTGCTCCCACAACCTTACCGCAGGGACCTCCACCCCTATAATACATCCCCAGCAGAAGAAGAATGTGTAGGGCCTGCAGCTTATCAGGGGAATGGCCAGACACCCCTTCTTTCCCTGGGTGGCTGTTGTTGGTTTCCCAGTAAGTCCCAGCTGAGAAGGACGGCCCCTTCTCAGACAAGCTGCAAATCCCTCCCCCAGGTCCCCTACTGTCAGATACATCTTCATTGAAGGTGAAGGGACCTTCTTTCCCCCGGCTTAGGTCCAGGCAGCAGATGCAAAACCCTGTCCCTCAGGAATGACCAGGAGGCTCAAGACATCTTGGCCGCCTGCTGGCCCAGCCTGTTTGGCCCTGCGTTTGTCCCGGTCGAGGCAAAGATTCACAGGCAGCCCTTGCACTTCTAATCCTCCTGGTGATGAGCTTTGGCCTCGAGATGAGTACATCCACAGAATGACCTCTAATTGTCTCGGCCATCTGAATCCTTCTGGACATCACCGAAGCCCTGGTGAATGTACCTCTCCCTTCCACTCCCTAACCCCTCTCTGTTCTCCTGAGTGACTTCTAGGTACCAAGACAAAAGATGCCCAGGGCTTCATTTACTGTGCTTCTTGACCTCCCCACGACAAACCCCAACGCCGCCCTCACCATGATATTAGAGGAAACTAAAGATCATGAAGGGTGAGGATAAAAAAAATAATAATAATAACTGGTATTTAAAGGAGATGAAGTGTGGAGGGTAAAGTGCTTCCTTTTTGCTTAGGAGTCTACTTTGCCAGGGCCCACGTGTTCTTTGGAAAGTGCTCCTCTCACCCTACTGCCCCAGCTTCCCACACCAGCGTCTGAAAACTGTAGGGAAACCCCATTTGGCCAACTGCTTCCTCTCGCTTCATCCCAACTTAAAAAAAAAAAAAAAGCTGTTTGTCCCTGAAAGAGAAGTTGGGGGAATCATGTGTGCCATATGCACATACTGGTCAGCAACTCCCTTCCATCTGCTCCGGGGTTGCTCGACGCGCCCCTTTTCTAAAGAAACTCATCGAGGCAGGTGTGTGCTGCGCTGGGTGTCTGTGTGTGTGTGTGTGTGTGTGTGTGTGTCTGTGTGTGATATGTGCACACAGGATTTGTTTCTGTCAGACAGGCCCTCCCCCATCATCCCTTCCCATCCAATTAATAGTCTTAAGCAATTAATAAATGCCATCCTGCTTGACCCAAAGGCTGGGCTTTTCAGCAAAGCTCATTCCTTTTTCTCTGCTTGGGCCCTTTCCGGGAGAGCGATTGGCCACACATTCTCCAGCGGGCGGCGTAATTGAATTAACTGGCCACAGCGAGTTGGAGACACAGTGACAATCGCCTGGGGCTCCCTCCCTCAGGAAACCGATAGTGAGCATCCCAGCCTGAGCCCCGAGGCTCGGCTGGCTCCCGCCCACTCGAGATGGCTCATAAAAGCACAGAGCACCAGCCTGGAACCCTAGAAGCTGGAGAGGGTTTCTCTTAGCACCCAGCGCTTCTGTTCTGCCTTCTGATTCCATGCTCCACACTCCAGGAGGGATTGTTCCACCGCAGTCGCTTTACAGATCTGCAGGGAAATCTTTCTATCTATCCTAACTGTTTTGGTTGGGCTCCAGAGCTGGAGAAGAGAGTTTCTGTACGGTTTCCCATAGTTCAGAGTCTGATGCAGGAAGCTCAGGACCTGTCGTGGGCTTCTGAGAGCATGCATGCTAAGTCGCTTCAGTCGAGTTTGATTCTTTGCGACCCCATGGACTGTAGCCCACCAGGCTCCTCTGTCCATGGAATTCTCCAGGCAAGAGTACTGGAATGGTTGCCATGCTCTTCTCCGGGGTATCTTCTAGACTGGTAGCATATGGGTCACCTCAGTTTTCATCCAATCCCAAGCATCTCCATGGAAAAGTTCTGCCACTTACTGTGCATTTGAGTTTTGTAGACAATTAGCAACAAGCAAGGGCCTATCCCCAGTTTTATTAAAATATATTTCTCCTCATCCTCCTCCTGCTTCTTCCTAGGGGGATTCCTTTTGCTCCTCCAAATGGACTTTTTCCCCCTGTTGCTTGAATGGACTTACCCTACAAAATTGTTTGCATAATGCTAAATGAAGTAGAGTAGTTAAGGACTGTAATTACATGGGCATTTTTCAACCAAAAAAACCCTTCCTTGGATATTCACATACACCAGCCAAGATTTCTTCTTTCCTCTCTCCGTTTTTCCTCATTTCTTTTCTTTCTTCCTTCCTCCTTAGAGGAAGGTAGAGATTGAATTCATCAAGCTTTAAGACAGCATTGTGTACATTCTCTAATAATGAAATTTAGTGTGATCTGTTCCCAGTGGGGGAATGTGGTTCCATAACCCAGACATGAGTTGGCAGAATAGGAGACAATTTTTACAATCACAAAGACCCTGGCTTCAGAATGATACTTGTACAGGAAGACAGCAGAACACTGACAATCCAATATGTTCTCTCCACAGAATGGCCAGGAGGTGTAAATGTGTTCATCAGTACCTCTCCTGACCCTTTCAAGCCTTCAAGCCCCTTTCCTTTCACTTCTTATTTCAGATGCACAGAAGGAGAAGAGGTGCCTTTAGAGATTTTTAAAACCAACAAAAAACAGTGTCCTATCTTAGTGGTGTCTTATGTGGGTGGTGTTTTGGTTCTATCTGCCCTCACTCTGTGAATCTCTCATCTTCTGAGCACTCTGAGCTGGATAGTCCTCTAAGACATCAGCCTAGGGTCTCCGAGAGCCAACCACACAGGGGTCCCGGTTTCACAGTCCCTCAGGATTGTAATGACCTGGAAGCATCTTCTTATCCAAGGACCTACTCTGGTGGGATTCTCCTGGCATCTCCGTAGTGGGTGGGTGGGGGAGTAAGGTTGTGGAAAGGGAGACAAGCTGGGTCCACCAGACAGTATCATAATCCTTGGTTCATTCAGTTTTCCTGATTAGACAAGCTAGGGAGAGAAGAGTGCTCCAAATATCAGGAAAATTCCGGGCGGGAGCCAGGAATCTAAAACTTGACCCAGTTACAAGGACCGGGATATTAGAGGAGAAAAGTCATGGCAACGTGAGTAGGTAAGGCGCTCGGGGTCAGATTCCCCTCCGCCCACCCCTGGAGAAAAATGAATAACTTGCCTTTCTTACTTCTGTTTGCCTAAGCTGGTGCCGAGTCTGGGCGTCTTTCTAAGGGTCCCTCCCTTTGCCTTTCCAGTGAAGATTGGCGAACTCTTTTCCTCTTGGTATTCCCTACCCCCACCCCCATTCATCCATTCTCAAGAGAAGGGCCACTTTTAGAAAAAACGTTACCTTAATTGCAAATGAGAAATGGCAGATTATTTTTATTTTTTGAGAAATGGCAGATTATTTTTTAAAAAAAACTGTGGGGTATTTAGAAGAAAGTAACATTTCTGATAGACTCGCCAGTCATTCCAGTTTAAGGGATGTCATTGATTTAAAAAACAAACAAACAAACAAACAAACTCCGTTTTCTTTTTCTTTCTTTCCTTTTTGTAAACATTTTTTTTTTTTTCTCCCGATAAAACCTTCAGGCAGGACCCTACCGCCCCGCCCTCTGGGCTGTTTGTCAAAAGCCTAACGCGGATCTGTATTCCGCCTTAGCCTTGCAGCCCACAGGCAACGCGGATTCCGTAATCGCACAGAGAAAATGTATTTGCAAGCAATTAAAAAGCCCCGCGAACGTATTAGTCGAAAATTAAGCGGCAGCACGCTCTCGTCTGAAGTCTTCCCTTTGATAACCGTGCAACTTGGAGCGGAGGCCCTCATCCGAGAGGGCGGACTCGTCGCCCCGCGGCAGCAGCTGCTGAGTTGGGCCGGGGCGGGGCGCCCACCCTCTCCCCGGGGCGGGGCGCCCACCCTCTCCCCGCGGCGCAGCCGCAGCGCCCGCCTCGCCAGCCCCGCGCGGTCTGGGGGCGCTCACCCCAGGCAGCCGGGCGAGCCCCGGAGGGCGCGGCGCCCGGAGGTCTCCCGGCTGGCTGCGCTCTCCTTGGGCAGGAAGCTGAGGCCTTACTCTCCCAAGGGAAACGTGCCTCTTTTAGCTAAGAAACGCGTGAGTTTGCCAACGACCGCGCTGCGTCGCTCGCTCCTCCCTCCGTTGGTCTAACCTTGGAGCGCGTTAGGGGTTTGGGAAAGTCCGCCGGCCGGCGTTCCCGTATCCTGAGCCCTCGTTTACTAAAGCACTTTTACAAGTGTTGACTGCTCTGATTCCCGAGAGCACACTCTCTCCCCGTTACTTTCTTTTGATAGAGCCAAGAATAGCAATTAAGTCACAGCAACACTACCACCGAGCACTTCTACGTGTGAGCTCGGTTCCGAGCTCCTCAGGAGCCTTGTCACCGTACACATCCTTCCAGCATCCGTATGAGTCAAGCATCATGAGGTAGGTACGGTGTGTTACTCTCTGTGTGAGACAGGTGTGAGCGCCAGCGAGGACCCTGAGCGCTCGGCGGCTCAAGACTCTCCCTCGCCCAGCAGCTGGGCAAGCGCTGAAAGTGAGGTTCAAAGAGATTTGAGTGATCGCCGGGTCACAGGAGCTTTGAACTCAGTGACTTTCGGGTTCAAATCCAGATCTCCCTCCCTCGTCCTCCTCCCCACTACATCTTCTGGCTTCTACTGCATCTCAACTTTTACCAGGTTTTAATTTCCTCCTTTTATGCCAAGTCTGCATTCCTTTCTAGATGCCTAACAGAACGCACCCACACGAAGTACCCACATCGAGGCCCCCGATCCAGGTTTTTTTCTGTAGTAGTAAGGGAGGGTCATCTTGACACTCTTGGTTGCAAATCCAGGTTCCCAGATCTGGCCCCTCCCTTTACTGGTGTGGGGGGCTTCCTGAGCCTGCCCTCCATCTCCGCGCCCCCAGGCCGATGTGTCTCTGGCGCTATCCCCGGGAGACAGTGGTTCTGGCCGGCCGGCCCCAGCACAGACTCTCTGAGGCTGCGGCGCGAACCCGGAGCCAGGCCACAGGGGCGGCCAGGGGTACCCGCCAAGCTCCTCTTCTACATCCTTCCCAGTTCTGCGGCGGCTGTGGTTTTGTGACTCCACCGCGGGCCTCCCAGGCCCCCTTGGAACAGATGGCTAATAGTGCAGCTGTAGAACCGCTGGATTTGGAACCACAAAATCTGAGCTTCAATCCCCGATTCTACTTGAGCAGGTTACTTCATTTTCTCACTTGTACAACGGAAGATAAGTTACTAACACTTAACTTCTCTGTCTGTTGTAAGGCTGAAGTGGAAAAACAATCTATTATCTATCTGTCCCTTTTGATCAGCCTGGACCGAGGGGAGCTTTTAATAAATGTTGGGTATTATTATTTGGAAGGACGGCAATTGTTAAGAAGGCCCCCAAAGAGAGGTTTTATTAGTAGGACATCCTCCCTTCCCCAGGGTCCATTTTTGCAGCCCTTGGACAGATGGCACCAAAGAAAATGCAGCTGAGAGGGACTCCAGAGGCCACAAGATCCTATCGTTTGCTAAAGAGTAAAGTCACACAACTAAATAAGCCACAGGGCCAGGGCCAGAGCTGGAACTCAGACACCTGTGCTTGCATCCACATAGTCCAGGGCCTCTCATTCAGGATCCAAGGAATGGACAGCTCACTTCCTCCAACCCACTTTCTTTTATGGCTAATAAATATTTTCTCCTGATTTAATTAGCATGTTGGTCTGCAAAAAATTTTTGAATTTCATTTCTTCTCATTCACTCTCTCTCCCCTCTTTATTTCCTCCCCTTCTTCCCCCTCTCCCCCTACTTTTGCCCCAGGGTCCCCATATGCTTCCTGGGATCCTGCTCATTTATCCCCCTCCATTCTAATCTCTGGCTTCCCTGGTGGCACAGTGGTAAAGAATCTGCCTGCCAGTGCGGGAGACACGAGTTCAATCCCTGGTCGGGGAAGATCCCCTGGAGAAGGATCCAGTATTCCTGAATATGTTCTTGCCTGGGAAAACCTCATGGACAGAGGAACCTGGCAGGCTACAGGGGTTGCAAAAGAGTCGGACATGACTGAGCAACTAAAGAACAACAACAAATAACTTGTAATTTCCAAAGGCTTCTGTCTCACCTTGGGCTCAATATCCTGGGCATCTTCTCAGCGATGTGGTTGGGGAGGGGAGGGCTGTGTGCTTCTCCATCTTCAGTACTTCAAGTTCCGGTCACCCTAGCACCTATCTCACCTCCTACCTTCTAACCACCCCCTGTGGGTCTGCCTAGTTGCTGACCCCAAGCCCCTGCCTCTGCTTCTTCTCCCTCCTAGCAGCCTTGGGGAGCTTTGAGGCATCCAGGCAACCAAGGCCTTCTTCTTCTTCTTTTTTTTTTTTAACTAAAAGAGCTTTGTCTGCTTCTTCTGTCAATTACCCCAGCAGCCTCTCAGAGGTCCCGTTTATTTTTCCATTGACCTTTTCTTCCTTATGTACTGGAACAATGCCTTATTATTTTATTTATCTTAATCTCTGGTGCAATCGCCCTTTTATTCTTCAACTTGGCTGTGCTAGTGTTTGCCTTTACACTTTCTTGACTTCATTATGTAATCTTGCCGAATCTCCACGCTCTGTGCATGCTGTTTAGACCTCACGTCTGTCTTTTACTTACCCTTGAATAGTTTTGTTTTGAAACTCCTGGTCCATCCATATTTACCTTATTCCTTTGTTTCCTACTATCTGTCTGCTGCCTGGAATGCCTACAGATATTATCCAGAAATTTGCACCAATTCTGCTTTATTGCACATCTTACCTAACAAGATGCTCTGTTACAATTTTTTTTTCCTACTTTAGTCCTGCCATTTTTGGCAGCCTGTGAAAATGTCCCTTCTTTCCAAGTTATTTCTGGTTATAGGGTTCATGTGGTCCTTAGACAATTGCTAAGTTTCTCTCTTTTGATTTCCCTTTGAGCAAGTGGAGGATGATAAAGAATGCATAGATCCTGCCACTGATTAGCTCTGTGACTTTAGACAAATTATTTCACCATTCTGCTCTCTCTCACAACCAGGTTATATTAAATGGGGGGTAAATATGTATGAATCAGCATTGTAACTGATAATGATTGGGTATGATTTATTTCTGCAAATCACCTTCTTGCTGATAAGCCAAGTTGCTTCATTAGGTCTGTATCAACCCTAATTGTGGTGAGGGCTTCCTTTGTGGCTCAGCTGGTAAAGAATCCACCTGCAATGCGGGAGACCTGGGTTCGATCCCTGGGTTGGGAAGATCCCCTGGAGAAGGGAAAGGCTACCCACTCCAGTATTCTGGCTTGGAGAATTCCATGGACTGTATAGTTCATGGGGTTGCAAAGAGTTGGACATGACTGAGCGACTTTCAGTTCACTAATTGTGATGAAGAGTGTTGTTTTTCTTCCATGACTCATCCTTTCCAACAGTAAATTCTGCCTTGTCTGTCTTCGTAGAAATGTTTACATTTCTACTAATTTCCATGTCAGAATCCTGTGTTCCAGAAGTCTAGAATCAGAAGGAGACACTTTTTGCTCAAGCCTATTCTCCATTCTGAAATCACAGAAAGCCTCAAGGGAACCTACATGCACCCTCTAAATCCCCTGTCTCTTTATATTATTATTATTTATTTGGCTGCAATGGGTCTTAGTTGCAGTTCACAGGATCTTTGTTGAGTCATGTGGGATCTTTCGTTGTAGCACATGCCTCTAGTTGTGGCATATGGGCTCCATAATTCGAGGGCTCAGTCATTGTCACTCATGGGCTTAGTTGCAACACATGCTCCACAGCATGTGGGATCTTAGTTCCCCAACCAGGGATGGAACCTGTGTCCCCTGCATTGCAAGGCAGATTCTTAACCCCTGGACCACCAGGGAAGTCCCAATCCCCAGATATTAGTGTTCTTTTTGAAAGATGGAGCTTGCAGTCCCAGAAACAACTCATCAGCACTCCTGCCCTCTGGTAATCCCCTCCCTATCAATTTCCTTTTCCTCTCTCAACTACTCACTCCCTTTCTCTCTCCCTGTCTTCAGATAGAGAGTCTTAACAGAAGGAAGAAATTATCCCAGGAAAGAAGCAACCCACTTGGGGCTTTGCCCCCTGAGGGGTACCCCGGTAGTCCACCCGGGAATAGATCATGTCATGGAATGTCCATTTTAAGAAGTTTAGTAAAGTGGGACAGTATGGGTTAATGTTTTGTGATCTTCAGATGTGAAAATGACACCTCTCAAGCCTTCCCTTTTGGAGGAATTAGAGATTAAATCTAGCATTGAGATTTCTCTCTGGTACAAGACACTGGAAACACGTATAGACTGTGATGTATTAAATATGTGCCATATATTAGAAATATCTGTAATGAATGCAGACATTCTGATAAATAATACAGTGTAAGGTTCTTTGTATGACTGAACACTATCTACTTCTCATATATTTATCTGGCAGCAGTTAAAGAGAACAGGTTTCTTTCCCTAGTTAAATACGTTGAAAGGAGTGTGTTCCAATCTGAATGCTAAGATTTAGATGGTGACAAAACTAAGCACATGTAGCTGCTCTGCTTTGGCACATTCGGTTTTGACTTAGAGGAGAAATTCTTCCATTAATTATCTGGACTCTGGTGGCGGAGGAGCTGTAGTAATGCAGAATGTTAGAGCGACATCATTTTAATGTTCTTTTCATTAATGAGATCAAGTGCATTTCAGATACAGTTGGCAGAAAAATTCAAAATCCTTGAGATGTAGAAATTGTATACCTTGACAATGTCTTTACCATCATTGTAGAAAATAACTGTAGGAAGGTCATCCTACCTCTTCCCAAGATGGTATGTCTAACATGAGACAGAGGTTACGTTAGGACTCTTACTTGGTTGAGAAGAATGTCAGTAGGGTGACTTGAAATGACAGAGTTAGGGTTTTATGACATCATAGAAGCTATTTTTAAGAAGTGATTCATTGACTGGACACTCAGAAATGCTAAAAAGTAGAAATATGTTTCACCCATTTATTGAACTGCTTATGCAACTCCACACCAACACAGAAAATTGGGCCATCTTCACACACCTAATTACAGAACTCTTCATCATGTAGTCAGTACATTACATGATAGGGGAAAAAAGCTGATGAGAAAGAGAGACAAAAGAAAATCCAGAGCTGCTTTACTAGCAGTGAAATCTGAAAAATCTTTTTGATTCTACTGGAAAATATCTCCAGTCAATTTGACTCTCTAACAAATAGACACAATCGATTTCAGATTGTCTGAAATAACTGCTGTCTTATGCAGTAATAACTAGCCACATGTGGTTATTGAACACTGTTATGGACTGAATTGTGTCCCCACCCCCCAAATTCATATATTGATGCCCTAACCCCCATGTAACTATAATTGAAGATGGGGCCTTTAAAAAGATAATTAAGGTTAAATGGGCCATAAGAATAACTCATGTTCTTATAAGAAGAGGGAGAGGCACCAGAAATGCGTACCTGCAAATAAAAGGTCATGTAAGGACAGAATAAGAACTCAGCCATCTGCATGCTAAGGAGAGCCTCCTGGAGAAACTAAACCTACCAACACCTTAACCTTGGACTTCCAGCCTCCAGAACTGTAAAAAAATAAGTTTCTGTCCTTTAATCTACTCAGTCACTGATATTTTATTGTGGTGAACTTACCAGACTAACACAGGCACTTTGAAGAAGACAAAAAATCCAAAAAGCAAAATGGTCCTCTACTGTTCAAGCGTTGGACTGGTATTATCCGTTAGGCCCTGGTGTTGCTATGGGCTGGCCTGACTGACACTCAGAGTCAGACCTTGGTGTCCCGTTGAACACGAGCCTTCACAGAATGTCAACATCAGACAGTACCACACTGTGACCATGAGGGATTAAGATGGAAATAAAACTATTCTGGAAGCCTCTCTGAACACATAACACAGAAGCACCCAGCATATACATCTCTTGGTTAATGTGGATTACTGTTGCTTCCTCACCAATACAACTTTAGCTTTAGTTTTTCCTCTCTATAAAAAGTTTATTGGGGGACTTCCTGGTGGTCTAATGGTTAGGACTTGGCGCTTTCACTGCTGTGGCCCAAAGTTCAATCTCTGTTCGGGAAATGAAGATCCCACAAACTGCAACATGGCCAAAAAAAAAAGAGGTTTATTGATAAACCCAATCATAAAAGTCTCTCTCTTTCTGAGAGCACTTAATCTAGTGTGAACCTCTGCTTCCTTGGCCCACCCCTGAAGTCACCCAACCAAGACACAAATCCTATAAGTTCTTCCTAATACCTTTTATTGGATGTTCCAGATCCTTGTGATGTGTGTCCTCTCATGCTACAAGTTATAAACCCAGCTTCTTCAGCTGCAGAGGTGTGTTCTGTGGTTTTTGACTAGAAGGCATTGGCAATTTGAAATGAAGCTAGTCCAAACTGAAATATGTTGTGAAGTATAAAACATGCACCTGATTTTCAAATACTTAGTATAAAAAAGATAATGTGAAATATCTCAATTTTTGTAATAATTTTATTTTGGTTACACTTATAAATACCTTATCAAATGTTAATTTATTTGTTTTCTTTTTTTTTTGCTTTAAAATGTGGCTACTAAATATTTAAAATTACTTATGTGGCTTACATTTTATTTCTTTTGAACAGTGTTGGTTTATGATGTTCCCCAAAAGGTCAATTATTAACAATTCCAACCATGGGCAGCTTACTGCAGGTTTCTTTTTTTTTTCTTCTAAAAGAGTTTATTAGTTAAATTACAAAATGCTTCAATGTAGTAACAACTCCAAAATCTCTGTGGTTGAACACAACAAAAGTTTATTTCTCTCAAACACACAATTGATCCTGGGTTTGGAGTCCTCATGCTGCTAGCCTCTATCTCCATAGCCTCAGGGACCTACTGAGATCCTTATCTCTACAGTATCTCAAGGTGGAGGTTTGGGAGTGCTCTGCAGGCTCTAGCACTAGTAAATTAAGTAAATTATCCTTTGTTCCTTTGTTGGAAAAGACCCTGATGCTGGGAAAGGTTGAAGGCAGGAGGAGAAGGGGGCGACAGAGGATGAGATGGTCAGATGGCATCCCTGACTTGATGGACATGAGTTTGAGCAAGTTCTGGGAGTTGGTGATGGACAGGGAAGCCTGGAATGCTGCAGTCCATGGGGTTGCAAGAGTTTGACACCACTGAGCGACTGAACTGAACTGAAATTGATCCTTCTTTCCAGAAATACATTGGCCAGGTCTAGTCATGTGGCATTGGTTAAGCATAAGGCTGAGAGAGAGTGTAATCTTCCCATATGCCCAGAAAGAGAGGAGAATTGAAAATGAGGAACAATTGTAATTAATACCCTCCATAATGGGAGAAATGTAAATAGAGATACAAGTTCTAGGTCTCAGTTTAACACAAACTTGTGACATGTTCAATACATGCCTAAGGTATTTTATTTGGGAGACCTAGACTCAGAGAACATCTGCAATGTTGAATACATGGTCCAAAAAATGCTTAAATTTTCCAACTCACATTTCTTTGATAACATTTTAAAGTTTCAAGGTCCCTTTAAATGAACACAACATGTGATTACCAATAGCTCACAATTCCTTACATCTTTTTTCTTATATCTAGGTGAACCTTAAAACAAAGTTGAAACTTTGCTTGAAAGCAGCATATAATTGAATTAAATAGAGAAGAAGAAACTTTTCAAGATCATTAATATTCTTCAATTGGGGATGAGGCTCTATGTCTGTATCTATATTCATATCAACTCTATTTCCATGTCTCATTATACATATACATACAGATATATATATACAGACACAGAGAGACACATTTCACCTGCATGTATTACTTTATTCAACAAGGATTCATAACATTAAAAACAAATGTGATCCTGGAGATTTCATTAGTAAGAATCCTCCCATCTGCAGGAGGGATTCCTAAAATGCAGGCGAACTTGCCTTTTCTTATCTTCAAAGGTCTCCTCCTAGCATCAGAAAAGTTGTTTGTAGTAAGCCCAGGGGAGAGAGGAGGGTCTGACAAGCTTTCTCCTCCCCTTTTGTGGCTGAACTGAGCAGGCTTCTAGTATGACTAATTTTACCAATATAGATCAGTAGGTTAATTTCTGGAGGAGGCAAGCCTATGGCTGTGTGGGGCATAGGAAGGGGGTGAGTGGAGAGTTAGCACTTGTTCTTGTTCTCCCACCCACTCTTTCCCTTCTCTCTCCTGGGTCTGCCACTGCCCTCCTACACTGCTAGCCCCCAGCACGCAGCCTAAGAGAAAGGAGCTGTCCGTTCAGTACCAGGGCCACGTGCAACCTGCCCGCCAAAACACAAAGAACTGAAATATTAATTAAAAAAAGCCAATCTGCTCAATCCTCCGCCCGCAGGCAGGCTCTAACGGAAAACCGCATATGCTTTCCCTTTCTCTTCAATAAATCTTCATCTGGGCATTAAAATACCTAAAAGGATTAGTCATTAAATGCTTGTACATTTGGCTTAATTCGCAAGAAACTGTATGTCACAGGGTTACATCAGAACTGCAGTTTAATCTAATTTGCAGTATTTGCGTAAGTGCTTTATTTCTTCTGCTCACTGTTGCAGGGGATAATATTAATATCGCACGTGTCCAGAGGGAGAAGGTTAACACACCAGCACGGAAATGAGCTGGATGCTGACTGATGTATAAAAATATCAAAGCTTCTTTTAAGGTAAAACACAAAAAAGAATAAATGGGAGTGTGGCTTTTCCTCCTCAAGCTGCATTTATTATTATTATTTATTATTTGATCTTAAGGTAATAAGGAAAAGGCATTTTTTTTTTGAAAAGGGGTTTTGCACTTCAGTTGGGTATGCTATCCGATACAGAGCATTCAAAAGCTTTCTATATGGAAACAGTGAGACAACTCTTCAAAGTATTTAATTGTCGAGTCGTTCTCATTTTTTTTCTGAAGAGTTCCTGTAGCAACAACATCCAGTCCAGTTATGTTAGTCCTGCATATGTGAGTTCCTCCCACCCCCTGCCAAGCACTTCTCCTTCCACTAAACCACTGGAGCACATACTGTCTGCATCATGCGTCTACATCTGGCCCTGATAATGTACTTTTTGGCACTCCTACTTAATTTTGTGCAAGTTTTTTATAATTTTGTGTGCGTTTGCTCAGTTGTGTCTGACTCTTTGTGGCCCCATGGGCTATAGGCTGCCAGGCTCCTCTGTTCATGGAGTTTTCCATTTCTAGGCAAGAATACTGGAGTGGGTTGCCATTTGCTACTCAAGGAGATCTTCCTGGCCCAGGGATCGAACCTGTGTCTCTTACATCTCCTGCACTGGGCAGGTAGGCTCTTCACCACTAGTGCCAACTGGGAAGCCCTTTTCGTCATCATCATTTAGTTGCTAAGTCAATTCCAACTCTTGGGACCCCATGGACTGTGGCCCACCAGGCTCCTCTGTCCATGGGATTCTCCAGGCAAGAATACTGGAGTGGGTTGCCATTTCCTTCTCCAGCAGCTCTTTCTGACCCGGGAATTGAACCCAGGTCTCCTGCATTGTGGGCAGATGCTTTACTGACTGAGCTACGAGGGAAGACCCTTTACCAGACAGTAAATCCCCAGGCAAAACGAGATCAAAGCTCTAGCACTATCTTTTAAAAAATCTCATTTATTAAATACATATTTATTGATCACATGCTCTGTGTGAGCACTCACTGCTGATTTTTACACATGATGTATTTTCTGAACTTATTTTTTGATTACATATTTTGGACACATCCTAAAATAATGAAAGAAGCTCTTAAGTTGGGTTAATTCTTGCTTTATTTTGTCAGAATGCACACAGAATACAAGCTAATATATTTTTAAAATATATATTTAAAATTAAAAGTTTGTATTAATTTTAATAAAACTAGTTTTTAAGGGTATGAGAGATTTGAATGTGAAGTCAGCACTTGATTGCCCAAACTTTATCTATTGGTAATAAATAGCATCAGACTGGGGCTTCCCAGGTGGCACCAGTGGTAAAGAACCCCCCTGCCAATGCAGGAGACTTAAGAGATCCAGGGTCGATCCCTGAGTCAGGAAGATCTTGTAGAGGAGCTCATGGCACCCCATTCCCATTCCAGTATTCTTGCCTGGAGAATTCCATGGACAGAGAAGGCATAGTAGACTACAGTTCACAGGGTTGCAAAGAAATGAACATGACTGAAGCAACTTAGTATGCATGCATATCGCCTTAGACTGGTAAGGAGTCCATTTCAATCCCATTTTTTCCTTTGTGCATGATGTGCTAGATGACATAGCACATGTTTCCTCTAATAACTTGGAAGGTTAGCAGTAAATACTTTATTGACATATTGTGCAGGTGGAGGAAAAAGATGATAAATGGACAATCAGACATTCCTTGGAAAAGTAGATGTTTTTAGTTGATTCAAAACAGCAGCATTACAATTGAGCCCGTGTGCATTACTATTCATGACAGATGAGTGAATATCTGTATATTGTGCTAAAATAGCCTATAAGCATATAGAGAGTTTTTTTACACTCTTGGTTTAGTCTCTAATTTTTCCATCTATAACAAATCTCTTGGTCTCTGATGATTCACCTCTGATGTCAGGCCAGTATATTGGGCATTTTTCAGATTTCTTCATGCTCTGATCTTCTGTGAATTCAGCTCCTGAAATTTTCATTCCATAGCCCATCATGATATTCTTATCTAAGTTAAAAGTTTTCTTGAACTGCTCTTTTTAGTTTGTCTTTAATAAAGAGGTAATTAAATGGAGATTTTAGTTAACAAAGCTGAAATCACCAGAATTATTTCAGTTTTTACTTATTGTTTCTGCACATTTGCTTTCTTACTTTTTTTACTCTTATCTCCTTTAGGTGGTATTGTCGCTGAATAATTAATTGTTTGTCAAAACATAAAATGATTATTATTGATTTCTTAATAGTCAATCAAGGTTATGACTTGATGTTTTTATCATCAAAGTTTTGTTTTACTTTGAAAAAATTAGTTATACAAAATTAAACTGATTCTGATGCTCAATGCTATTTTTGACCCTATTTAAATGTACGTTTAACATGTTGCTTCTCAATAATTTAATTAAATTCCAATAAAAACAATTACATAATTAGTAGCAACCTATTATATTTATATCTAATATGTTATTAAGTAGTGAGGAAGGCACTAGGAAGTATATAAAAATAATTTTCAGTGGGGAATTTACAATCTAGTTGGGGAAACAGTATTCACATAAAAATGTAAATTAAGAATACAAAACCAATTTTAATGAAAAGCAAACTGTGATAATAAAGTATGACTCATGAAGTGAGTCAGAGAATGACATAGGTTAGTTTTCTGGGATTTGATGAAGAGGGACATTCTAAAACAACATGGTCATAGCCTAGGCATTGATTAATGGCATTAAAATCAAGTTACAAAATCATAATAATTTATTCACATTTTCAACCTCTAATTCTTCTTTGACAGATAAATTTTTCTCCACTTTTATATTAGAACATGGCTATTATTTTGTCCTTTATATAAAGCCTTTTTTTCTCCCAAGAAACTCTCATGTTCTCTTTGCTCTAAGGAAGGAAATGATACTCACATTCAAAGCATAAACCTGAACTTCCCATGGGACAGTTTGGATGATAACTGGATAAGAGAATTACATTAGGGCAGAAGTGCAGGTCACATCATATCAAACCAAAAGCATAAGGCGAGAGTCAAGTTTAGTGAATTTTGTTTGTATCTGATCACTTTCAGGTCAGTTCTGCAATTTAAGTCTTCCTAAATAAGGATAATATTCCTGTCACTGAACATTCAGTTGAGTTTCTTTTAAAGTAATAACCTAGCACACAGAGTACCACAGAGTCAGAAATTAGACTTGATCTGAAACAAATTGAAATGAACAATCCCTAATTAAAATAATGGCAACTAAAATATGTGAACCATAGAATTGCTTAGATGAGATTTTAAACTAAGCATATTGCTTTTTAACAAGTCCATCATTCCCAATGCACTGGTAATTCTAGGGAGAGAAGTTTGGGGAAACTTGCAATCTACAAGACTATTTAATATCATCTGTTGTCTACAAAAATACATAGCATTTACATCTAATTTGTATTTTTAACAATTATTTTGAGAAAGTTCTTACTATGACAAATGCTTTTTTGCTAATATATTCTGTCTATTACATTTGGTACATCTTTACAAACTCTGAAATAGAGAATTTAGGGTAAAAGATGCCTTAATTAAAAAAAAAATATATATATATATACACACACACACTACTTGCTATATAATAGTTTCATTTAAATCATGTTTGAGCTATAGTCTTGAGGCAGGAGGTAGATGGGCCCCTCTTCAGGGTAGATACCATAAGATGAAAATAGCAGGACAGTTGAGGGAGAAGGCTGAGCCCTGCCCAGATAGAAGATATGAGAACAGGTATCCCTCATTCTTGAAGAAGGAAACTTCTCCAATTACACATGTGCAGAAAAGCTCCTTACAGGTCAAAAGAGGAGTGATGCTAAGTGATGCTAATTATTCATAGGCCTCTTTGGTGGAATCCATCTTTTCTAAGAGATGCTTGTACACACATGGGAGAATCCTGAGATATACCAAATAGGGACTCTGAATCAGGCAAATCAAAAGACCAGACAAAAAAAAAACCCAGAAGAAAAGCCCCATGTAAGTGATTTAACCTGCCACAAGGGTGAGACTTAGTGACTGTCTCTCTCTGAGTTTGCCCACAAACTGTACTGTACTCTTCCCTCCCAATAAACACTTTACTTGTTTCTCTACTTTCTGTCTTTGTGAGAATTCTTTGTCTACAAAGTTGAAGAGCCAGGGCCTTGTCACTGACCATTGGTTTAGTGGCTAGTATTGGTGCTCTTACCACCATGACTCGACCTCAATCTGTGGCAGGGAACCAAAGCCCTACTTTAAGCTACTGCAGGCTGAGGCCAATGGAGATCAAAACCAGAATTTGGACTCCATTTCAATGCTCATTTTCATTTTGGTTTTTGAATGGAAATTGCTAGCACTATTTTTTGTGTGTGTATGTCTAAAGAAAGTGAAACTTGGTTTATGTCCCCCACCTCCTTGCAAACTTGGCTATCATCGCACAATAATAAGAAAATATACCTGGTTTCTTTTGAATAGCATAGATAATGATGAGATTTTTAAATTTAATTTTGAGCCAACACTGAAATGTAGAGAGAGCAGCTTAGATGTGGTCACGATGTGTCAGAAAAATTTCATGTTTAATTTTTATGTGGAGTAACAAGAATCTCTGCTTTTGAATAACGATTCAGGAGTGATTTGCTGGTTGGAGAGACAATATGCTTCAAACATATGTTATTCAAGATTGGAACAATTTTCAGAGTCCAGTCTTAAATTATTTCTGAGAATGTCCTGTGGAAGGAAAATGAATTAGAAAGGATCTGATAAGGAAAATTCATTTGCATCCCATGTACAGCAGAGAACCTGTTGAATGACATTTAAAAGAGGATTAAAGCTGATTTCTTACAAGCTCTGGGATAATCAGATTTCTAAGCTATGGCAGAATTAGGACTTCCAATTCATTTACAAAGTAACTGATGTCCTTGACCAGAACCCTCGCAGTACATTTGCTTCTGGACAAATGATCCCTGCATCTTTTTATCTCCTTCAGGACTTTGCTTCTTTCCAATATATTTTGATGATGGTGGTTTAGTTGCTAAGTCATGTCTGACTCTTTCGACCTCAGGGACTCTAGTCCACCGGGCTCCTCTGTCCATGGGATTTCCCAGGCAAGAATACTGGAGTGGGTTGCTATTTCCTTTTCCAGGGCATCTTTCCGACACAGGGATCGAACTTGCATCTCCTGCGTCTTCTGCTTGGTAGGCAGATTCTTTGCCACTGAGCCACCTGGGAAGCCCATTTTTTCACAGTGGGGCTAAAGATGTATTGTTGTTTTGTGTTGTGGCTGTTATTGATGTGCAAACTCTAGCTAGGTATTTTGTAGTCAAGATTAATGAAGCCATGCTATGGTTCCACAGGCTCCATGTTATTTCTTGAACAGCATAGATCCTTCCATTAATAAATATTAGCTGACAGACATAAGCACACTATTGAATGGAACATATTCCTTGAGTGAATAATGATGTTACCATTTTCAACTTGTCAATGGACTGTGTACTTTTGAGATCATGCCACTTTCCCTCTGGAAAGCTCTGGATGCTGGGGTCTATTGGATTTCCTTGGGAATAGCGTAATGCTCCCATTATATTTTTTGTCTATATTTGTCAAATTTGACTCTGTTCATTTTAAAGTGAAAAATGCATCTTGAGTGTGATTTCTGGCTATTTGCTTTACAATGAGAATCTTTCTCCAGATTCCTTTTATTTTTTTCCCCCTAGTTTTGATTGAGATATAATTGAATTATAACATTGTTTAGGTTTAAGCCGTATGATTGATACCAAGCAGAACCCTGTGGGGCTCCTGGGCACAAAAGCCTTTCTGTGTCTCCCATTTCTTGATTACAGGATGGGCTTCATTGAGCTTCCATGGTCTTCCCTAAGTTCCAACGTGGCAGGTTCAAACAGTTGCTTATTAGAGAAGGGAGGGGAAGCTGAGACAGGAAGCAGTCAGAAGAAACAATAGAACAGCCTTAGAGGAAGGTCCTGGTTCCCCCTCAAGGAATATACATAACATTATCTTTAAGCTGTTTGGCAGATACCGAAACCTCCACTAAGTGGGAGAAATTAATGGTTCAGTTCAGTTCAGTCACTCAGTCGTGTCCGATTCTTAAACAAGTAGACCTCAGACCTTGTTAGAACCAGAAGGTTGATAATGCTGACTCCCGTTCATCTCCCCACCAACTAATCAGAAGAATGTCCATGCGCTGATCATGCCTTCTTTGAACCATAACAATAAAACTCACTTACTACCCCCTCCAGGTTGGTACACATAGGTTTGAGGCCATTAGCTCACTGTGGCCATTACCTGCAAAGCAATAAAACGATTCTTTTCTACTTCACTCAAAACACTCTCTCTGAGATTTAAATTGATGTCAGGATGCAGAGGCTGGATTTGGCTTCACAATCTGTTGGTGTGATACTTTGATACATTGTAATACAGTTGCCATCCTAGCATTAGCTAACATGGCTGTCACATCACATAATTATCCTCTTTTTGCATGAGGACACAAAGTCTAGTCTCTCAGCAACTCTGAAGTTTATAATGCAGTATTGTCGATTATAGTGACAGTGCTGTGCATTCGATCTTCAGAACTTAGGTATCAGCTAGTTGTCAGTTTGGACCCTACTTCTCCAACCCCCAGCTTCTAGTGACCACCCCCACCCCCCTCTGTTTCACAGCTTTGCCTTTTTAGATTCCATATTTAAGTATTTGTCTTTGTCTGACATGGCATACTGCCTTCCTTTGCATAATGCCCTCAAGGTCCATGCATGTTGTCAAAATGGCAGGCTTTCCTCCCCACACTGTTCTTTGTTTTAAAATTCTCACCTTTGCTATCAGTTGTCATGATAGTCAGGATTATTGTTCAACATGCATTCACTGCCTCCTCTCACTGAGGGTAGAGGATGCTTTACTGCCCTGTTTAATACTGACTTTGACCATGTGACTTGCTTTGGCTGGCGTAGTGTTCTGGAAGTGTAATATATGCTTTCACAATTTTGCTTTGTTCCTGTACTTCTGCCATGACCATGATGTCCTGGTGGCTGCTGACCCTCAGCCTGACTCAAAAATCTGACCCATGGAACAGGTCTGTCCTAGCCCTTGCCCTAGAGCCAAGCCCAGCTGAGTCTGGCTGAGATCAGCAAAATTTCAGCTCCCGGGAATGAGAAAGGTAAGTATTTGTTGATATAAGACACTAAGAGGATGCAATTAGTTGTTATTCAGCATTATTGTGGGCAATAGCTGATTATACTGATGGGTAAAGTCATTGTCTAACATTTTGTGACAGATACATCAAGGCAAGGAAAAAGGATTCTCAGAGCATACATGAATTGTGACACCAGGACTATCACTTTATTACTTTGAGAGTAAATTGCTTATTTTGATTATTATGGACGATGCTCAAAACTAATTGAGCACTTGCTATAATATATATCCTGCACTGTACTAGATACTTTATGTGGAGTATCTTATTTATCAAAAAATTGTTGTTTAAAACATTGAGTTTATTTATTTGGCCATGCCAGGTCTTAGTTGGGTACACGGGATCTTCAATACTGGAGTGGGTTACCATGCCCTCCTGTAGGGAATCTTCACGACCCAGGGATCGAACTCATATCTCTTAAGTCTCCTTCATTGGCAGACAGGTTCTTTACCACTAGGGCCATCTGGGAAACCCTTCTATCTTTTAGTTGCAACATTAGAACTCTTAGTTGCAATATGTGGGCTCTAGCTCTCTGACCAGGGATCAGACCTGAGCCCCATGTGTTAGGAATGTGGAGTTTTAGCCACTAGACTGTCAGGGAAGTCTCCTGGAGTATCTTATTTAATTTTCACAATAACCCTGAGAGGTAGGCCAAGTCATTACTGTTTTAGAGCTGAAAAAATGAAGGCACAGAAAAGTTTAGTAACTTTACCACAATCATTAGCTGGTTAAATGGTGGGAGTGAAGTGAAGTGAAAGTTGCTCAGTCGTGTCCAACTCTTTGCAACCCCATGGACTATGCAGTCCATGGAATTATCCAGGCTGGAATACTAGAGCGGGTAGCATTTCCCTTCTCCAGGGGATCTTTCCAACCCAGGGATCAAACCCTAGGTCTCCCGCCTTGCAGGTGGATTCTTTACCAGCTGAGCCACAACGGAAGCCCTAAATGGTGGATCTAGGATTCAAACAGGCAAGTGGGATTAAGACTATACTCTTGACATTGATCTAATAAAGGAACATCTCTTTAGATTAGTAAAACATCTCTTTATGCATGTCCAGTGCTACCACGCTGATAGGAACATAAAATAGTGTTTTGTGTGAAAGCATCATGGTCTTCATTTATTTTCAGTAGAAAAAAAAAGAAACCTCAATGATATATAACCAGATTTCTTTTCTCTAGCTGTAGGTTTATCATTTTTATCTCTTTCCAACATATAAATCTTCTAGTTTATGCCAGTACTTGATGAAATCTGTATCATAGATACACTGCTCACAGTGGTGAGTTGTTTATGCTAAAAACAACTCCTTCAAATTTCATGACTTAGGTCCTGGTTTTGAAATTTTTGAATTTGGTGACAAAGTCTGATTAATCTTATTCATAACTTTCTATAAATTACAAACCTTCACATCTTCTCAAATTTTGTTTTCCTGAGATTCTCCCATGTCCTACTTACTTCAATTACTTGGGTTATATTTCCTCCAAACCCTTTCTTCAGTCCTTATTTTGCACTAGAGTTAATTACTACTTTCACTTTTGTTTCCTACTGTTCTCTGGAAGATCTCCAGAATTATTCTGAACCTTCAGCTTTTGGCCTTGTCATCTTTAGGAATGTATATACATTTTAGGTCCTCCAAAATACTCAGCAGTACTTAGGCCACATTTCACCAATGATACTATACTTTTCCTAAAATAAGTTTTCTATCATTATAGTGAGTCAATTTTTAGTCACTTTCTCTAGTAGTAAGGATGCCCGGATTGCATGGTTTTGTTGCCTTGATAATGCAAATATTGAGGCAGTATTCATATATATTATAGGTACTTTTGAAACACTCTTGACAAATGCCTTGTAGTAAGAGGACTGTAAGCATGTCTTTGCCAAAGTGTATGTTTGTTAGGGGGCTTCTCTGGTGCCTCAGTTGTAGAGAATACAACCACAGTGTGGGAGATTCTTGTTCAATCACTGTGTTGGGAAGATCCCCTGGAGAAGGAAATGACAACTCACTCCAGTATTCTTGCCTGGGAAATCCCATGGAAAGAGGAGTCTGGCAGGCTACAGTCCATGGGGTCATAAGAGTTGGACAGACAGGACTTAGCAACTAAACCTGCCATGGTACCATGTTTGGTGGGGATGGCAAGTTGTAGAGTGAAAATGAGACGTGTGTTGTGTTTCTGCTTGGCCATGACAGAAACATCGGAGGGCACACAAATACCATGTCAGTAGTCAGGTGGGATTCCTGTTTACTCTGGCCCATGAAAGCAGTTATGTCCATTTGACAGCAGAGCAAAATCCAGTATATAGATTGGGTTGGGGATGGGATCTGGTTCAAGATGGAATGTGTTAATTATGACTTATTTAGTTTCCCATTGCTTCACTTGGGAATGTGTTGTGTAAGCTACACAGGGATGAAGTAGACGCTGAAGAATTGATGCTTTTGAACTGTGGTGCTAGAGAAGACTCTTGAGAGTCCCTTGGACAGCAAGATCAAACCAGTCAATCCTAAAGGAAATTGGTCCTTCCAAATATTCATTGGAAGGACTGATGCTGAAGCTGAAGCTCCAATACCTTGATCACCTAATGCGATGAACTGACTCATTGGAAAAGACCCTGATACTGGAAGAGATTGAAGGCAGGAGGAGAAGGGGACGACAGAGGATGAGATGGTTGGATGGCATCACTGACTCAATGGACATGAGTCTGAGCAAGCTCTGGGAGTTGGTGAAGGACAGGGAAGCCTGGTGTGCTGTAGTCCATGGGGTCTCAAAGAGTCAGACATGACTGAGTGACTGAACAGAACCGAGACGTTCCAAAGTATATCAGCAGAAAGTAGCAAGATACACACAGACATACTCACGCATGCACACATCCATACCTGGCCTGTGTTCCCTGTCAATTAGACTACTAATATAGATGATTATGGGCTTCTCCAGTGACTGTTAAAGAATCTCCTTGCAAAGGAGACAGGAGACGCGAGTTTACTCCCTGGGTCAGGAAGATACCCTGGAGGTGGACATGACAACCCACTGCAGTATTCTTGCTGGGAAAATCCCATGGACAGAGGAGCCTGGTCGGCTACAGTCCATGGGGTCACAAACAGTAGGATCTGACTGAAGCAAATGAGCACGCATAGATGATTATTCCCTTTGGTCAGCTTGTCACAAGCTTGTGATTTGGGGTCTGAGAGTGCAAAGCTAGTCATGTTACAATATTACCACTCTGGATAGGTTTTTTTTTTTTTTCACCTCCTTTCTTGGCATATCACAGCACAAGTCGAACAGACTAATAAGTTTGAAAAATAAATTTTCACCCATCTTTAAAAAATATATATTTATTTATTTGGCTGCACCAGGTCTTAGTTGCAGCATATGGGATTGTTCAGTTGCAGCATGCAAGCTCTTAGTTATTGGCATGCAGGATCTAGTTCCCGACCAGGCATCGAACCAGAGTCCCCTGCACTGGAGGCGCAGAGTCTTAGCCACTGGACCACCAGGGAAGTCTCTTCACCCATCTTAATGGCTAATATAATGTTTACATTTTATATTCCTTATAATTAACAAAAGCGTATGGTCTCATGAAAATATAGGGGATGTGACCATCATTATACGGCAATTTGCCCTGGAATGGAGGCTATAAAAAGTACAGAAGTTCAAGGTTTTCACCTCATCCACCAGTGGAAATACACAGGGATAGAACCAAAAGAAAGAAAGGAGACCTTATATTCCTTCTATCCTAAAAAAGGAGGGCTGCAGAGGTTGGAGAAATGATTCTCAGCATGATTTTTGGTACTGTTGTCACTTTAATTGGGACCGGTTTTGGGTGGAGCTCCATCGCACACATAATGATGGTTTCTGTGTGAGGTTATGTAAAAGCGTTCTTGGATGAATTTCTTTTCCTGGGAGCAGCAGGGGCCTTGCAGTACCTTTTGTCTGTCACTCAGGTTTATGACTAACTAGAGAGGAAAACTGTAGGAACTGAAGGGGCGTTCTTCTCCCTGCCCCATCTCTCCTGGGAGACATTCAAAGAGAAGAAAGTCTAAACCGCTAGATATCCACTACTTAGTTTTGTAACTGTAGCTAATTTCTGCCTGTGACCATCGACCTTATATCCTTCCTTTCATCTTCATGTACGCACCCCTGGACAATACTCTGAAAAGAAGGACAGAGGGTGCTTTGATGGGTAAATGAAAAACCATCTACTAAACAATAGATGCACCAGCAGCTTTGAAAGAAAATAACAGAATGTCCGGAGGAAGGGTAAATCACTAACAAACAGAAGTAGCAAGTCGCTTCCCCCCAAATTTCAATCAGCAACCCCCATTTTGAGCAGTTTGACGGCAGTTCAAGAGCTCATTTGAAACCAGGAGAGTCTGGCCCTCTGGATTAAGAACTAATTTCATACTTCTGTTTCTATTTTAAACCCTTTTTCTTTGTTTTCCTAAATCTCTCCAGATTTTGCTGAACTTCAGTTCTCCACTGCATTCTAGCAGCTTACATTCAGAAGCTTCCCTCCAGGCTAAGAAATCATCTGAAGGTGGCCAAACATCATCTTCCCTCAAAAAAATAATAATTGCATTTCTTTTCATTTAACATCCACTTACATTATACAATGAGAAGTTACTAAGTTGCCACACTTTCACCCCTTAATATCCAGAGTGTGGTTTAAAATTTAAATTCAACTTGTATTCATGACTTTTAGTTTTCAGAACCCTAAATATTTAAAATATCTGCAGTAGTAATTAAATAAGGTAATTCATGAAGGCAGTGCTGAAGTAATAACATCCTTCCTAAAAAAAAACAGTAAAATAAGTAATAAAGAAAGCCTTAAATTTTATTCTATTTAGTGATCAAATCTGTTTCTTGCAGAAAATTATATAATTGGGATAGATATTTAAAATTGTTTTGGAAAATACTGTGGTTATGATATGAAAAATGATTTGAATGGTAAATTATAAAAATACTTTACAAAATAATAATGCATATAATGTACTAGAGGAAGGAATTTTGATGTGCTTTTTCCCTACTATGAGAGTACTAGGTAGGTACTGTATGTTTTGGTGTGTTATCTATTTTTTTTTCTTTAGTGGATAAAGATCCAATTCAAATTACAATTAATTTTTGTCCTCTTCTTTCTATTACTAGGTCTTAGAGAAAAAGAAAATGAATTCCAGCTTAATTGTGTAGCAAAGATGAACAATTATTTTTTCTGGGTAATTTTCACTGGTTAATATTTCTCATTCTCAGTAAGCATTTTTTTTTTTTTAAATTATCTTCCCTGAACTCTGCCCTAGTGCCTTTTTCCTTGCTCTTTTTAATCTATATTCTTTCACTTTCATAAACTGTAACCCTGAGTACAACAGCTCTTCTGAGTTCTTTGAGTCCTCACAGATCACTGAACTTCGGTGTGATTTTGAGGGCCCTCAAACATACCTCTCCAGCAAGTGTGACTCAGCCCCACAGGTTGGGGAGAAAGGGAACCCTTCCTTGGGCATTCTGTCTCAGCTCTATGGGCAGGATCTGTTCTCAAGAAGCATTTTTTCCAAACGATTTTTCAAACTGTCTTAAGTAAGGTGTTAATAGCATCCAGTGGTTTTCAAAAGGTTTATGTGCTAATTACAAATAGCTCTTATCTATTAATTATAGCAAGACTTTAGAGAATTTAGGCAATGCTTTATGAATCTGAGATGTGTGTGTGTGTGTGTGTGTGTGTATTTGCCACACCATGAGACATACGGGATCTTGGTTCCATCCCCCAGGGATCAAACCTGGGCCCCCTGCAGTAGAAGTTTTGTGTTTTAACCACTGGACCACTAGGGAAGACTCTGAGACATTTGATAAAATGGAAAAGTGTCCAGTACACACTCTGTGTTAATGTTGCTCCCTTTCTTTTGGTTCACTCATTAAATCTATATTTAACAGGATCTTACTGTGTTCTAGAATAGTGCTGGCTTCCCTGGTGGCTCAGACGGTAAAGCGTCTGCCTGCAAAGCGGAAGACCCAGGTTCAATCCTTGGGTTGGGAAGATCCCCTGGAGAAGGAAGTGGCAACCCACTGCAGTACTCTTGCCTGGAAAATTCCTTGGACTGAGGAGCCTGGTAGGCTGCAGTCCATGGGGTCACAAAGAGTCAGACACGTCTGAGCGCGAATAGGGCAGAAAAGGGGGTCAGAGACTGTTGGAGGTTGATGGGGAGGGGCTGAGATGTTAGGTAGGGAGGACTGAGATTTTTATTGAGCTGGCATTTGAGTGAGACCTGAAGGAAGTGAGGAAGCAAGTCACCTAGGAGAGGAATGTTGTGGGCAGAGGAAACAACAAGAAAAAATTTGAGTAAAGTGTACCTGGGATCTCCAAGGGACAACAAGGAGGCCACTGTGTCAGCTGGGAAGATAGCAAGGAGGGTTGGAGGAGATGAGAGAAGTTATACGGGGCTTGATCATTTTGATGAGGCTGCCCCTGCCCCCCACCCCTTGTGTTTTACTGTGAATGAGATATGAAAAGATTGAAGCATTTTGACCTCGTGTGACATAGTATTAATAGATTCACTCTGGCTGCTGTGCTGAGAATTTTCTCTAGGAAAGCTCAGGCAAAAAAAGTTAGTTATTACAATGATTCAGGTGAGTGATGATGGTGTCTTGGGCCAAGAATGGTGAAAGTGGTAAAAAAAAAAAAAGGTCCAGTTCAGGATATATTTTAAAGCTGGTAGGACTTGATGACAGACTGGGTGGAGAGAGAAATCAAGCATGACACCAAAGTTTTGGGCATGATAACTGGAATTACTGAATGAGAATTATGATAGAAAGCTTAAGAGAGGAACAGATTGAGGGAGAAGTTTATGACTTTGATTTCAGGAATAACTTGAATATTAGGAGGCAGGTTGGCCCTCAAAGTGTATATTTGGTATAAATTTTGGAATGATCAACATTTTGGTCATTTTAAAACCCATGGACCTGGCTCAGGTAAGTATAAAGATCAGAAAAAAGAAAGTCAAAGCCTGAGTCTTGGTGTCCGCCATTGTCTGGAGTTTGGAAAAGAAGGGGAGATCAGCAAAAAGGGTTGAGAAGGAATGCATGAGCCCAGAGGAGAGCCAGTGGAGTGTGTGTCTCAGAAGATAAATATGAAAAGTGTTTTAAGGAAACACCCGTTGCTGCTGACAGATCCAGGAGGAGTATTAAGAAGTGCCAACTGTAACAGCAGATGGAGGTCATTGGTGACTTTGATAACTGCAGATTTTCTTTAAAGAGAAAGAGAGAGATCTGATTGGATTCCAAAATGAAATAGAGCAGCAGGAACAGGCAGAAGTAGGGTTAAGTATGAACTTTCTTTTTAGGATGAGAGATGTAATAACATGTTCATATACTGAAGGAAAAGATCGAGTAGAGAGGGAGGACATGATGATTCAATAGAAAGCAAAGAAAGTTACCAGAGGAGCAGTTATTTTTGCGTTGGTGTGAGAGGGTGGGTTATATTGTGCACGTGGATGGGTTGACTTGCCCAGGAGCATAGATAGCTCATCCTTAATAGTAGCAGGAAGACATATCATAAGGGGACAGGTGCTGATAGGAAGCGTATGGGAACTTGTGGATGTTTTCTTTTGAAGCAAGTATGAAGCAGGGGGTGTTGGAGGATTGAGGATAGAACATGAAGTCTGAAATAGACATCTACAAGTGTTGCTTGAATGAACCAGGAAAAGACAGTATGATCTCCAAGCAGTACTGAGGATCGACTTGAGGTTTGTGGTCGTACACGGGAAGTGAGATCAAGTCAGCAGGCTTTTTTTTTCAGCCTGAATACACTGTTCAGGTCAGTTATTTAAAATGTTATTTTTCCATGCTAAACGTCATGTACTGGGGATATAAAAATGACTAGGCAGGCATACCTACCCCCTGAGGAGCTCATAGTCTGCTGAGTTTGAAGGACCTTTAAACTAATATTTCCCAGGTGGCTCAGACAACAAAAATCTGCCGGTAATGCAGGAGATGTTGGTTCAATCCCTGGGTTGGGAAGTTCCTCTGGAGAAGGGAATGGCCACCCACTCCAGTATTCTTCCCTGGAGAATTCCATGGATAGAGGAGCCTGGCAGACTATAGTCCAAAGGGTCATAAAGAGTCTGACGTTGCTCAGTGACTAAAGTGACAAAAAGTAAAAATATTGGGACAATTCCTATAGTAATTATATTAATATAAAGTGTGCTCATGACTTACTTTACACTGAATGGAACTCAGTTGTTTACATACCAATTGGTCATAGCAAAATGAAAAAAAAAAAAAAAAGATCTTCAGAGTGCTTATTCACTTTGATATTTGGCATGTCTGTGTAAAATATATCTATGGTATTTGTAAATGGTTGCAAAACACATGCTTTAGGTAAATTGTTAGGGTTACAGGAAATCAGAGCTGGACTGAAACATATGATTCAGTCTCTTACAAATGAAGAAGCTGGATCTCAGAGAGGGAAAGCAAAGTGCCTAAAATGACAAGCCTGGCGACTCTCAACCAGGACTCTTTCTGTTTTACTGCCTACTACCTCCAGACCAGGACTTCACTCAACCCAAGGCACTATAATAGTTTTCATCCTATCCAGTTTTATTCTAGCTGGACTTGGTACTGAACTTTTCTCCTTTGCAAGACTTTCCACTCTTTCGTAGTTTCAGAACAGAAATTGCTGTGGTTTACTTCAGAGATTAAACTTGAAAAGTACAAAAGCAATTCAGAAGTGAAAAAGAGACAAAAGAAAATGCATGAAGCTCTCCAGGACAGAGTCATTACAGGGGATTTAAATTTTTTCTAAATTTCTGCTTTTCCTTAACAGAACACATATTATTTCAGAATATCTCATCAGGTATTGTGAGCATATATAAAAATACATAAGATTGACACCTTTGAGAAAATTAAAATCCATGGGCTTAGCAAGCAAACCTGCATATCCCTCCATTCTATCCTCCTTCCTTTTGTAGATTTCTCCATCCATACTCCACCCTTACAGACATTCCTAAGTGAAAGGAAGCATTATCTGTTATGAACTCAGTAACTTTCTCTTAACTCTCTGAAAACATCAGTTAGGTTTAGGTAAAAAATACACCAGAGAAAAGAAGACTTTTTTTCCCAGCCTAAAGGTCAAAATAAATACTCAAGACAGTCCAATCAGCCCAATTACTCAATTAGTTAATTATTAAAGAATTAAATCAACATTTATTTAACAAGTAAATCAACATTTGAGTGTCCATTATAGGTGCTCAACTGTTTTAAAAGCTAGAGTGTATGTATCAATTATCCATGCATAATATAGAATACATAAAACGTGAACACTGAAGATTGATAATGAGTCTAAGTTGATAAAAATATTTCTTAAAATTTTTGGTTTCTACACTTAGGTGAGAATCTTTGATTTCTATTTTTGAGTCAAAATGAACACGAGTTGGAAATATATATGTATGTTTGTGTATGTATGCTGTTGTTTAGTTACTAAGTCGTGTCTGACTTTTTGCAACACTGTGGATTGTAGTCCACCAGGCTCCTCTGTCCATGGATGTCCCAGGCAAGAATCCTGGAATGGGTTGCCATTTCCTTCTCCAAGGAATCTTCCTGACCCGGGGATTGAAACCCAGTGTCCTACATTGCAGGTGGATTCTTTTACTGCTGAGCCTCTGGGGAAGCCCATGTGTGTTTCTACACACACATACATGCATATATACACACACACAGTGGAGGCTGCTGGGAATTAAAGAGACAGCTTCAGCATGAAGTGCATGAAAACCCCTTCTTGAAGAGTGTTTTTTTTTTTTTTTCACTACACCACACAGCATGTGAGATCGTAGTTCCCTGACTGTGGATAGAACCCATTCCCCCTGCAGTGGAAACAGAGTCTTCCCTGGCCTGCTAAGGGAAGTCTCCCAAAAGCCCATCTTAATAATCATAAACAAATACTGAATGAGATGTTTATTATTATTATTAATTTTTAGTTTGTGTTTCTCTAGTTATAAACAGAACAAGAAAATTGGAAAACCACATCCATCTTGCACCATTATTCTTGCTCTTCCTCCTGGTGAACAATCTTCCTAGTTCTCCATCCTTTAATTGGTCCTTGGAGAGTCCTCTCAAACCTTTACAATGACATTCAGTGAACAATTCTGAGTGGTGCCAAGACAGAATCTCTGTGATAGCTCACAAATTACAGATTGAACTAAAGCTGTATTACTTCCTTTTGCGATGTTTAATGCATGAGTTTTCTTATTTGGTATGGCTAAGCTGATGACATACAATCTTTCTTTTCTTCTTAAAGCTTCATGAATTTCGGGGAATATGGTTTAAAATATATTCTTTAAAAATGATTACACGACAAACCTTTCCTTCTATTGTTTCCTTTGCACATGATTTAAAAAGTCAAATGATTACATATGAATGAAATATTTTCGAAAAATAGAAATAGTCTCAGAGGTGGATTTAAAATACTTTAAAGTCACTGATTCTGCTTTGACAGTTCCACACAAAGAAAAGTGAATTTAGGAATATTTGCAGATTTCTTCACCATCTCATAAATGAAATAAAAGGCATATTTTGGTGCTTATATTACATCAGCTTGAAAATATTTTCAATATTGACTAGATAAGCTTCAGATGTAGGAGAAAACTTTAAGAACTTTTTTGAAAAAGAAGAAGGAAACAAATTTTCAAACGTTACTCATAGGTGATTATCATTTTCGACTTGAATTTCTCTTTATTCTAAAATTATGGAACATATTATGCATAAAAATCCAATAAATGTGATTTTGAAATCATGTATGGACTCATTAGATAATATGCTTCCATCCCCCTTATACTTCTTAATTTTTTTTAACATTTGTGATTTTTGGACATATTTTGTATATATTACATTTTCTGTTGACTGACTTTCTCTAATGACTAGAATGAGAACTCCAAGAGGCAGAGGGGTATGGTCTAGTAATTTTGTTGACCACTATATCTGAATGGTACACAGAACAGAGACTAGGGGGGAGTGAGGTTGGCCCTATCTGAACAACACATAATAGATTCTCCATTGGACAAGAGGAATTTTTCCAGGAGTTGAGTTGCTAGACAGATAAAATAGCAGTCTACTGTATTTGAGGGGCTTCCCAGGTGGTGCTAGTGGTAAAGAACCTACTTGACAATGCAAGAGATGTAAGAGACACGGGTTTGATCTCTGGGTAGGGAAGATCCTCAGGAGGAGGGCATGGCAACCCTTTCCAATATTCTTGCCTTGAGAATGCGTGGACAGAAGAGCCTGGTGGGCTACAGTCCATGGGGCTGCAAAGAGTCGGACATGCACCCACAGCATTGGACCTGTGGTTTCCTATTGTGAATTCCTATATTCCATTCCAAATATGGCGTCATATTGGGACATACATACAGTAGCACATGTGTGTGTGTGCTTTTTTTTTTTTACCAGCTATGATTTTAAGAATCATATCAGTTGCAAACAGAAAAGCACTCAATCCTCCCCAATGGGAGACATATTGTCACTTCTGGCTACTATGTCTAGTCCTCATTCCAGGGGATATGTTTTCTTTGATGTGGATCCAGATATGGCTCCTCAAGTTTTGACAAAGAATAAATTATAAATTTAACTGTCCTTAACACTCTCCTGGGCTTCCTGTGTAGCTCAGTCAACAAAGCATCTGCCTGCAATGTGGGAGACCGTGGTTCAATTCCTGGGTTGGGAAGATACCCTGGAGAAGGAAATGGCAACCCACTCCAGTTTTCTTGACTGGAGAATCCCATGGACCGAGGAACCTGGTGGGCTACAGTTCATGGGATCCCAAGAGTCGGACATGACTTAGCGCTGTCTTTCTTTCTTTCTAACACTCTCCTGGGCAGGAAGAACAAGGCATCTCTGCCTTGGCAAGGGAGATGACTTCTTGGTGAGTCCAACAGAAGATTCTACCTGGCTCCTTGTTTTCCAGGACCGCAGCAGAACTAGATAGACAGGAATTTCTCTTGTAGGAGCTGAACCTCTTTAGCCTCTCATCTCTATAATGTGTAGTTTGTTGGCAGTGTGGCAACAGGTAGAGAATGAATTACCTTAAGCCCAGACATGGGAAATGGATGACAAGCTTCTGTTTGTCAGACTTGGACTTTTTTTTTTTTTTTTTTGGCAATGCAAATGCTGCATTGCCAGTCTGATCAACTGCTACTTTATTGAAATTCTTTTCTGTCAGTTGTTCAGGGTGTTCTTATCTAGTTGTGGTCCATGAATATAGACTGCCGTCAAAATCCTCACGCTTATCTCCTTTTGTAGTTCCTGCTTCTTAGCAATCAGCTTCAGAATTCTGCCCATTTCTCTCATCTTCCTAACACTGGCTTTAGTCTTGACTTGTTCCTTCAATCAGCAGGAAAGGACAGGCTTCCCCAGGTTTTTTCTATATGGAAGGAATATAGAAATTGTTGTTTAATCAATCAAACTATCTACCTATCAAAATGAAATATATTTAGCATATAACATTGTATAAATTTAAGGTATTATTGTTGTTCAGTTGCTCAGTTGTGTCCAACTCTTTGTGACCCCATGAACTGTAGCACACCAGTCTTCCCTGTCCTTCACCATCTTCTGGAGCTTGCTCAAACTCATATCCATTGAGTTGGTGATGCCATCCAACCATCTCACCCTCTGTCATCCCCTTCTCCTCCTTCCTTCTTTTATTTCCCAGCATCAGGGTCTTCTCCAATGAGTCAGTTCTTCACATCAGGTGGCCAAAGTATTGGAGCTTCAGCTTAAGCCTCAGTCCTTTCAATGAATATACAGGGTTGATTTCCTTTAGGATTGACTGGTTGGATCTCCTTGCAGTCCAGAGGACTCTCAAGAGTCTTCTCCAATGCTACAGTTTGAAAGCATCAATTCTTCAGCTCTCAGCCTTCTTTATGTGCCAACTCTCACATCCATACATGACTACTGTAAAAACCATAGCTTTGACTATACAGACCTTTGTCAGAAAAGTGATGTCTCTACTTTTTAATATGCTGTCTAGGTTGGTCATAGCTTTTCCTCCAAGGAGCAAGTATCTTTTAATTTCATGGCTGAAGTCACTGTCCACAGTGACTGGAGCCCAGGAAAATAAAGCTGTCACTAATTACATTGTTTCCCCATCTATTTGCCATGAAGTGATGTGACCGGATGCCATGATCTTCATTTTTTGAATGTTGAGTTTTAAGCCAGGTTTTTTCACTCTTCTCTTTCACCTTCATCAAGATGCTCTTTAGTTCCTCTTCACATTCTGCCATAAGGGTAGTGTCATCTGCATATCTGAGGTTATTGATATTTTTCCTGGCAATTTTGATTCCAGCTTGTGCTTCATCCAGCCTGGCATTTCGCATGATGTACTCTGCCTATAGGGGCTTCCCTGGTGGCTCAGATGGTAAAGAATCTGCCTGCAATGCAGGACATCTTGGTTCAATCCTTGAGTCAGGAAGAGTCCTTGCAAAAGGGAATGGCAATCCACTCTATTATTCTTGCCTGGAGAATTCCATGGACAGAGAAGCCTGGCGAGCCACAGTCCATGGGGTCACAAAGAATCGGACATGACTGAGTGATAAAATAATAATACACACACACACACACACACACACACACACACACAGTCTGCACATAAGTTAAATAAGTAGGGTGACCATACACAATTTTGACGTACTCCTTTCCCAATTTTGAGCCAGTCTGTTGTTCCATGTCTGGTTCAAACTGTTGCTTCTTGACCTGCATTCAAGTTTCTCAGGAGGCAAGTAAAGTTGTCTCGTATTCCCATCTCTTTAAGAATTTTTCATAGTTTGTTGTGATCCACAGAGTCAAAGGCTTAAATAAATTTAAGGTATATAGCATGTTACTTTGATACAGCTATATATTGTAATATGATTGCCATTATAGCAGTAGCACCTCTATCATGTCACAGGATGATCATTTCTTTTTTGAGGAAATAATAACTGGTTGGAAAAATGTAAGCAGAGACAAAGGTCTTTGCAGAAAAAGGTCCATGTAGTCAAAGCTATGGTTTTTCCTCCAGTCATGTTCAGATGTGAGAGTTGGACTATACAGAAGGCTGAGACCCGAAGAACTGATGCTTTTGAACTGTGGTGTTGGAGAAGACTGTTGAGAGTTCCTTGGACTTGCAAGGAGATCCAACCAGCTAATCCTAAAGCAAATCAACCCTGTATATTCATCGGAAGGACTGATGCTGAAGCTCCAATACTTTGGTCACCTCATGTGAAGAGCCAACTTATTGAAGACCCTGATGCTGGGAAAGATAGAAGGCAGGAGGAGAAGAGGACGACAGAGGACAAGATGGTTGGATGGCATCACCGACTCCATGGACATGAGTTTGAGCAAGCTTCAGCAGATGGTGAAGGACAGGGAAGCCTGGTGTGCTGCAGTCCATGGAGTTGGAAAGAGTCGGACATGGCTGAGCGACTGAACAACAGCAACTCGTTTTTAACTGCACCTCTCTTCTCACTGCACCCCCTCTCTCCCCTGATGAATGACTGTTTGAACCTCGCCTTTGGATCCCAGGGAAGCTCCTGGAGGCTGAAGCCCATTATCAAACAAGCACTGGGGGACGCAGAAAGGCTTCTTTGCCCAGGAGCCCCTCAGGGTCCTCTTCGGTTTCATTCGTTGCATGTTTGTACCTTTAAGCATCTCTCCCACTCCTAATCTCTGGCCCCCACCCTCACCCCTGGTAACTACCGTATTACTCTCTGATTTTATGAATTTGGCTTTTTAGAATTCCACATGTAAGTGATATCATGCAATCATTTTTTTTTTTTTTTTGTCTATGTAGACAGTGTTTATAATGTCGATAGTTATTACTTTTGTCAGGCTGGCACACATGGCCAGAGTTTGGAGGGGCCTGTCAGATCATAATCCCCCTTTCTCTGGCTTTTCCCATATCACAACTTAATTTTCCCCAGTTTCTACCCTCCTGCATCTAATTTTTGCTTATACTTTATTTGACTCAAAGCCACCTAATGGGCTGAAAATGTATGATTAATATAACCCTTAGCAGTTTTAGGTTTCTCGCTCCTGGCAAAAAAGTTCTCTTGCAACAAAAGATTCTTACTGCTATTTTCTTTCTTTTCGAGGGATGTATCAGCTTGAAGAGCCTCCCTTTTTGTAATTCCTCACTCAAGTAGCCAGCAACTTCTAATTTCATGATATTTTTCTACCACATCTCTCAAGTTTCTATTCTAGGTATAAGTATGGGTTGCAAGATATTAATACAAAATTCTACAAAATATATATAAAGATAAGGTTATCACAAAGCTAATTATACTTTTCTTCTGGGCATAGTAAAAGAAGGAAAACTTCCTAATTCTTATAATGAAACAAATATAAACTGATATAACAACCCAAAAAAATTGAACCAAAAAGAAAACTATAGCTTATCAATTTCAAACTTGTAAATCAGATGTTAGCAAACAGATTCTGAGGACCCTTAAAAATTCATCATGACCTACTGGAGCTTACTTCAGGAGTGCAAGGGTAGTTCAACAAGAAGAAAACCAGTTATATAATTCAAAATATTGATAGAGCTAAGGAGAATAAATATATGATCATTTGACAAGAAAAAAGACCCTTGACAAAATTCAACAGTTATTAGTATTAAAGGTACACAATCTGTTACATTTAGATTTATAAGGCTTCTCAGACTAAGTTTTGTGTAAGATGTGAATCAGAGATCAATATTTGGACTTCTGTGGTGGTCGAGTGGTTAAGACTTCATGCTTTCACTGCGGGGGATATGGCCCTGATCCTACTCAGGGAACTAAAATCCCACAAGCTATGCAGCATGGCCAAAAACTTACAAAAAAAAAAAAAAAAAGGAGGTCAAGATTCACTTTTTTATCAATGTGGATATCCATGTCCCAGTGCCATGTATTGAAAAGATCATCCTTTCCTTACAGAATTGAAACAATCTCTCTTTTTTTTTCCCTCCAATTTTCCCCCCATAGAGTCAGTTCTCCAGGTAGCAATCAAGGTGATTTTTAAAAATTGTGCATCGTATGATATGAGTTCCATACTCAAAATTCTCCAATAGCTTCTTATCACACTTTAAATAAAATTAGAGAATCTCATGACCCCCGAGAATCTATAGTATCTGGTTTATACTTTATCACTTTTGACCTCATGCTCCACCAGAATCTTTGCATCATTCTGCTCTAGCCACACACACACTGGACCCTTGCTGTCCCTTGAACTCTTCAAATATGTTCTAGTTCAATAGTGTTTCTCTCTACTGAGAGCGTCCATCTCCAGGATTTGCATGGCTCACTCTACCGCAGTTCCTCCAATGTCATTTCCCCAGAGAGATTTCTCCTGAAAGATTCTTGTAGATGGTCTATAATAGAGCCATTTCTCTATTCTTACGCTGCTTAAGTTTTCTTCATGGCACATTTTGATACCTGACATTCTTACTATTTTGAATTTGTTTTTATTTAATTTTTTATATTTCAGTTGTGTCTCTCAGCTTACAGTATCTTTGTTGCCCAGCCAGGGATGGAACCCAGGCCCTTGGGAGGCAATGTGCTGGGTCCAGGGAATTCTCACTACCTGCTTATATATACTTGCTTACTTGCTTATTGTCTGCCCAACTCCCACATTAGAAGGTAAGCTCCATAAGGGCAAGGACTTTGTTTTATTTATTATTTTGTACAGTGTTGCTGCTGCTTCCTACATGTGCTCTTGTTGTCCTTCGTATAGCAAAGTACAAAAAGATTTGAGTTCAAATATTGACTCCCTATGCACCATTTCTGTCATCTTTGATCCTGAATTTCCTATAAAATGGAAATAAAAAAATCTCTGCCTCACTGTGTCATTATTGTCAGTTTATAAATAATTCATGTAAAACACCTTCCCAAAGATGCGTATGGAGGATTACAAATACTATAACTATTTTTATTATATATTTTTCCTATTTATAAATTAAAAGGAATATCACTGATTTAAAAAAAAATCTCTGTATACCCTCCAAAGTTGCTAGCAGAATTTTTGCACTTATTAAGAGTACAGCAAATGTTTGCCGAATAAATGGATAGATGCAGACAGGCTCTTAAGAACTAAAATTGTAACAGGAGCCTGCTTCCTTCTTTTTCTCTGTGTCTCACATTGATTTATTGATTAATAATGGAATTAATGTGTCCTTGGGCTAATTAGGAAAATCTCTGGAGGAAAAAATATTCCCATTTTATCAGTACATAGACTCCTAGTCCTGATATATATTATAAAATATCTTTGACTTATTATTTCTTCTCTAACTTTAGAGCTAGACCTTTGGATTCCTCAATACGCACAATTATATATTTCAGTTATTTTTTTTCAATAGGCAAAAATCCTTCTCCCCCTTCACTTTTCACTTCTAAAACCTCACAAGCTGTTCAAATGTCCATCCCTTCTGCTCCATTTCCTCACCAAAATCCTATCACATACCATATGAATTTTTAACCCTAACACCTGTCTACCCACATGGTTTCAGAGGGGTAAATTAAAAAAAAAAAAAACACCCACAACAATAAAGCCCTGTGCAACTAGCCCACAGAGTCTATAAAAGATAGTTCGTCAGCATGGATTGTCTACTGTGTATGTAACCCCAGGGGCCAGAGGAACACACATGTTCTGTACAAAAATCACAATTTTTTCCCCTTTTTTTGGTTCTTGACCAATGATTCTGCTATATTCTTCAATTTGTATAGCTTCAGAAGCCTTGCATTTAGTGCTTTTGCCTCATTATCCAGGTGCCAAGCCGTCCTCCAGGCTGCAGAGAAAGCTGCTCTGTGCGATCTGCTCCTGCCTTAGGGTGTGGTGCATGGCAGAAAAGAACAAGAAGGAAGTGTGTTATTGCCAGTTTTAATTTGATTCATTAATTACACAAATGCTGAATGTTATCGTTTTCTTATTTGTGTATTGGGTGTGAGTAGGAAAACCTTTAGAGAAAGCTTCTGTATGAAGCCCTTAGCTCTGTGAATATTTGAATTTTCTATGTACTGGTAATCAGTCAACTCCCCTGTAGGGTACCTGGAAAGATTGACAAGCTTCTCCATGTAGCCTTTATTGTCCCATACTTCTCCACATTAACCTCATTTTCTTTTTTGCATCTGATGATCCAGTTGGAAACCAAAGGGAAAACATAGGTGGGAGCAGCCCATCTTGGCTGGGAGGAAGAGTATTACTGACATTGTTCAGAATCTAGTACACGGTAATAAAGAAAAGCAGATCAACTTTTAGCTGTTTTTTTTTTTATCACTGTTTTAAGATTTTCTGTAGACAACACAGTCTATTCTTGCTGCCACCTAGGGCAGATCATTCACACTCCCTACTCTTCCTTGAACATTATTGATAGCCTGACACAGTTAATTTCTCAAGAGATATTGAAATATATCATTGGAAGTTCAATTCAGTAATGAGAAGATGACTGTTTTGATAAGAAAAGTCCTCTTTTTTTTTTGAAAAGTCCTCTTTTAATAGCACTCCATGTTAGGTATAATATTTAGGGAATTGCATTTAACTGTTTATTTATTTATTTTTTCCCCCTTTGCTCATTCTGTTTTGTTTGTTTGTTTGTTTTCTTCCAAAGTTTCATGCTTAGGGGGTGTGTTGGTAAAGAAAAGGAGTCCATTTACTAATAATTTAGGTAGTCTGATCTACACTTTTATTTCTGTTTTAAAGTTCAACAAGAAGGAATAAAATAAAAACAAAAATTTTGTTAGAGCATTTTTTTTTTTTTATGTGGGAAAAAATGACTTTTACCAGTGATTAATGTAAGCACTGGCTTCAGGAGTTAGTGATGGACAGGGAAGCCTGGCATGCTGCATGCAGTCCAAGGGGGTCGCAAAGAGTTGGACACAACTGAGCGACTGAACTGAACTGAATGTAAAACTAATGAGGGCAAGTTTATGGATCTTAAATAACTGATTTTCATTGCTATGTTTTATAGCTATAGGACACAGTCTAATTCTAATCTTGATTCTTTATCCTGAAAAATTATGCCCTTTTTATAAGTGTTCAGGGGCTGTAATGTGCACAGATACCACTGATTCTATAAATATCTTGTTAAAGAAAAAACATCAAAAGACAGTGACATACCATATTTTAGTATATCCAAAATGTCTTTTGATTATAAGTGAAGTCGCTCAGTCATGTCCGACTTTTTGCGACCCCACGGACTGTAGCCCACCAGGCTCCTCCATCCATGGAATTTTCCAGGCAAGAGTACTGGAGTGGGTTGCCATATAAGATGCTCCTTTATTTCATGTACCATAAAGAAAGAAAAATATAATGCTAACCATTTATGATACAATGGTTTCTTATTACTAAAATGTTTATTTGCTATGTATCAATTTAGATGATATCTAAATATCATAGATATCTATTTAGATGCAAATTTTATATTTTATATTTTATCATATTTGGGTACAACATATAAAAATATATTAAAGATTAATTGTTCAAGATGTTTCTAAAGTTTTTTTACACTCTAAGTCTAGTCTACTTGGGATGACTTACACTTAGGGTTGTTGATGTCAGTATTTTTCTAAACAATATCGTCGTTTGATGTGAGGATAGCAATACCTCATTCTAGTTACAAATATTCAATGACACTGTATGTTACAGCACTCATGTGATTCATCGAGAACAGCAAGTACTCAGTAAATGGTTGTGATGATGGTGGGGATCATGGTTTGATATGTAAGAGCAATATTTGTAGTAGAAAAACCATCAATCAAAATTATAGACAAAACAAAAGCAGGAAGGAATTTTACAAAGTATCCATTTGAGAATTCAGAGTATCTGAATATGTCAGACACACAGAAGTTGAACAATTCATCAGCAATAGACCTTCACCATATTGTAGCAAGTTCTCTAGGCAGAAGGAAAATGATATCAGATGGAAATATGGATCTACATAAAAGGATGAAAAAATGGTAGCAACATAGATAAACACAATTTTTTTCTGGTTACTCAAATCATTTTACAAGATAACTGGCTATTTCAACACAAATAATCGCAGTGCTGTGTGGGATTATAACAGAATTAAGTTGAAATGTATGACAGCAATAACATAAGGGTTGGGAGTGAGCAAACAGAAATCCAATAATCTAAAGTTCTTACATTGCATATGGTATACTTTCACCTGAAAGTAGATTATGGTAGTTAAAGATCTGTAAAGATGCAGTAAGTTAAAGATATAAGTAGTTAAAGAAAACTATAAAATGATTAAAAAGTTGTGGCCAATAAACTAAGAAAGAGGATATAATAGAATTCTTTTTTTTTTAAATCACACAAACCAGAAGAAGGCAGAAAGAGAGAAAAATTGGGAAAAAACAAGACTGGGCACCCTTATCTGCTTTAAACAATGTGCCTCTACTATTATATATTACACATAATGAGTAATATTTCATCTTAACAGTCTCACTTGGCTTTAGAAATGGAAAACAAAAACTAAACTTATCCAGGTATCTCACTTACACATGAGATATAGACTGAATGTGAGAATGTTTATTATATCAATCAGTATAGGTTTGATTATGCTGTAACAATAAACAAAACCCAATCTCAGTGGCCTAACACAGTGAAGATTTATTTTTTGCTTATCCCTAATGCTCTTCTAGATTAGCAAGAAGGATCTTTTAAAAAGTGCTTTTCAAGAACCAAAGTTGATTGAAGCTTTATCTTAACACATGCTTTTAGGATTTATTTGACAGAGGAAGAAAATGTGGTAAATCACATGCAGGATCTTAAAGCATCTTTTTTTTTTTTTATCTTTGTTTATATCGCATTGGCCAACCTATGTCACATGGGCATGCCTCACGTCAAAGGGAGCAAGAAAGTTAAATCCTACCCTATGCCTAGAAAGAGTTGGAATATCTATGATAAGCCCTAAAAACTATCACTGTTAAGAAACTTGACCAAGCTCACGCAGCCATCTTGGTTTTATATAAATTTGTTCTATGTTCCCTCTCTGCTCTTTCCACTATAAGATAGATGAATATTGTACTGAATCTGGAATAAACTATGGAGTTCTTTGTGGATTTAGAGAAGAACAAGAGCAAGAAAAACTAAACAAGGCAAGAGAGGTTTCCCTTGATTATTCTTCTCCCTAGCAGATCACCAGTCGAGACCTCTGCTTGATTTCCTTGTCTGCAAATAAGCACTACTTGTTTTCTATTCAAAGAAAACTGTGCTCTATTCTCTTCCCTCCACTAACTAAAGTCTTATTATTTTTTAAAAATTAGTTACTTATTCTATTTATTTGACTGTGCTGGGTCTTAGTTGCAGCATGTGAGTTCTAGTTCCGGGACCAGGGACCAAACCCAAGCCCCCTGCATTGGGATCACTGAGTCTTAGCCACTAGACCACCAAGAAAGTTCCTAAAGTTATTTTTTTGCTTCCGTTCTCCTCCTCACTCTAGTAACACTTTGCTCTTCTATTTTTTTAAACTTCTAACTGTTCCTTCTCCTGTCATACTTTATACTACCCTTCTGAGTGCTAATTGAGTACACTTTACAGACAATTTATTAGTCCACAATGACTCCAAGATGAAGAGAAGTGAAATTAGGTTTAAATCCCAGGTCTAGCCTCTACTAGTGTGAAAACTTGGATATGTTAATTCACTTCACTAAGCCTACTTTTACTTTAGTAAAAATGGTGATATTACTCCCAAAACATTTAAAGGGGGATTACATGTGAATGAACTTGGTGAATAATAGGTACTCCCTAAATGTTTTCCTGTTTACTTTTGTTTCGCAAACTCCCTACTTCAGACCTTATTTTCTTCTGCCAAAACTAGTGAAATTTTCTCCAAATGGACTTCTCTGCTTAAAGTCATTCTCGTTTAATTCATTTAAACAGTTCTACCAGACTATTCTGCATAGGATTTAAAAAATTTTTTTGAGTTAGCGAGTAACATTATAAGATGTACTTTAGGAAATGAAAGTTCAAATCTACTCAGTCTTTCTGTGAAGATGGCACCAATAAGGTCTCAAAGTATGTCTTCTACCATAATTTCATCATTCTCCTCAAAGAACGCTTTACTATGATAGATTAGTTTGCTGTGAAATTAAATTCTATATGCATAGACTCCCCCCTCACCCCCCGACTCATCTCTAGAATGTTTTCCTTGTTTTTTCTTATTTATTTTAGTTTTTCTTCTTTCCCATACCATTTTCCTTTGTGGAGTCACCCAGGGCTATCCCAGCCTACAGAGATTTTGTCTCCTCTAGACTTGTAGAGTGCCCTCTATCTGTACCATTGTATATAACGGTAAAAGTATCTGAAAGTATCATAATGCATGTGCTTTTATATAATAGGAATGGATTAAGTATGACAGACTAATTGTTGTAATAAGCAACCTCAAAATCCTAGTAGTTTTACAAAGTAGTTTAGTCTTGCTCATGTAATAATTCACAGAGAGTACTTTGGAGGTGACCTTTGATGTAGTGACTCAGAGATCCCACTCCTTCCATGTTAGGTCTCTACTGTCTCCTACAGCCATGCTGTCCAAAATTGTCATCAGGGGCCTGCATGTGGCTATCAAGCATTTGAAACGTGATGTACTAATAAACTGAGATGTATTGCAAGTGTGAGATACACATGGATTTTGAAAACTTAGTGTGATAAAAAATCGAATTAGTAATTTTTTATCAATTACATGTGAAAATGACAATATTTGGTATGTTTTAGATTAAATAAAATACAATATTAAAATTAATTTTACTTCTGTGTGTGTGTGTGTGTTAAAATTTCACATGTGACCATTTTGAATTTCTATTAGATTACACTGTTCCAGAGTTCTCTTGGTTCTTCTGTAGTTGGTGAAAGAGAGAGGAAGAAAAAGAGTGCTGATGAGTATAATAAGCTTTTATGAGCCAGGCCTGCAAGAGACATATGTCACTTTCATCCCAATCCCATGGCCAGAACTGAGGCATGTGGCCTTACTTCTCTGAAGGAGGGCTCGGACATGAAGATAAGTGTCCCAGCTCAAGAGACACTATTGCTCAAGAGAGATAGAAAATGGATTTTTTTTTTTTTGGTGGGATCTTATTTCCCTGTCCAGGATTGAACCTGGGCCACAGCAGTGACAGCACTCAGTCCTAACCGCTGAACCACCAGGGAATTCCCTGGAAAATGGATATTAACCATCACATAGGCTGTCTTTCCTGTATGTATTTGTGTGTGTAAGTGTGTGTGAATGCATGTCTTGTTAGCCATGTTAGAGACCAGCTCCCTAAATCTTAACATTTTTGACAGTTTCCCTGCTGGGCTTTGTAAATTAAGCTGAGTTTCAGTAAATATTTTTAGACTGATCTGAAAATCAGAGGAAACAAGGAAGCAGAGATGAGAATTCCTGAATTGGGAGACAGTGAAGATATTGGCCTTATTGAAATGGGTGGATGTATATGAATGGGTGTAGGTTGAGGGATGGAGTAAGGGGAGATGAAATACCAATGGAAGAATAATTGGAAATTTGACAGAGGAAAGCTTTATATGGAGGGCAGTGAATAGCATGTAGAGGAATATAAACTCAATGCTATTAAAAATAAATTGATTTAATTGATGATGAGAACATTATTGAAGATAATTGAAGTTGTGTGTCTGATGCACTGGAGTGGGGAAAAACTTTGAATCAGGGAGGTGTGGGGAAAGAAGGTTATTGATAATGTATTGAGGTCAAGTCAGGTTACTGAAACTGTGTATTAGGAGTCAGAAAGAGAAGGGTGCTGTTACTAACCTCCTATCTTCCCGTCTTAAACTTTGCTGCTCCTCTTTTCTAAACAAAGACTTTTTTTTTTTAAAACATGGTTTGCCACAGAGTTCTGTTTATTTATTCTTCACATGCAAATTGCCTCTTGTTTTCCAGCCGGTCTGCTCATTTCAAAGCCGACACAGGATAGATAGGAGGCTTATGGCTTTATACCCTCAAATAACAAGGAAATACTAAAGTTTCTTCAGTCTTGGAAAAACTCCATGTGGTGTGCCATGAAGTCAAGCTGTGCCTGTTTGGTGTCAGTCTCTTTTGTCATCCCAGTTGTCTCAGAAACTTTCTCCTGCGGAAGAAGATGGTGGAAGTCCCTATCTTTGAGAAAGGAGCCACTGTGGGGTCTAGGGATGCCCAGGTGTGTTGGTAGGAATGTCAGTAACAGCTATGGGTACTTGAGTGCTAACCTATCTGTACACTACCACCTGTGAAACAGATAGCTTAGCACAGGGAGCTCAGCTTGGTCCTCTGTGGTGACTTAGATAGGTGGGATGGGGTGGAGGTGGGAGGGAGGTCCAAGAGGGAGGTGATACATGTATACATACGGCTGATTCGCTTCCTTGTATAGCATCAAGTAACACAACACTGTAAGACAACTATACCCCAATAAAAAAGATTTAGGTTTGTTATCTTTTATCATTTGGTGATGTCTAGAGTAGAGAGTGGAAAATCTGCCCACCAACTTAGCAGTGGCAACAATGTGTGTGTATGTATGTATGTGTGTGTGCACATGTCCACATGAATGTGTGTGCACTTTAATAAAGCATATTCTACACTCCATAGTCATTTTGGATAGAGGCTAAGTAGGTTGAAGTGCTTATGGATGTGGGTTGAACATATAACCATTCTTTTCAATATTGTGATCAGATAATCCTACATCAAAGCATCCAGATAAACTTTGTGTCTTATTATTATTATTTTTGTCATTAAATGTATGCTTTGTTAGCCACTCAGTCATGTCTGACTCTTTGCAACACCATGGACTGTAGCCCCCAGGCTCCTCTGTTCATGGGATTTCCCAGGAAAGAATACTGGAGTGGGTTGCCATGACTTTCTCCAGGAGATCTTCGAGACACAGGGATCGAACCTGGGTCTCCAGTATTGCAGGCAGATTCTTTACCATCTGAGCCACCAGGGAAGTCCATATATGCTTTAATATTGTTTTTAAATAACGGTTTCTACTGTTATAAACACTGTGACATCTACTGTGTCATTTGATCTTTGCATCCATCCTTTGAGGTAAAGAAAATATAATTGTTCCCATTTAAAAGGTAAAGAAATGAGGACCCAAACAGGAAAAGTGATTTACTTTGGTTTAAGTCACATAATTGGTGGTAGAGCTGAGACTGTGGGGATGGATGTTCTTGCTTCATTTTTAAAGGCGGACAAGAGAAAGCAGGTATAGTCCTGTCTTAATTAGAATGTGGAAGACTGGCTTCAGAGTCATCTGGAATGTTTGTTGAAAATTCAGATTTCTTAGCTCAAAGATCTACTGAGGCACAATCCTCAGAAGTAGTATCTGAGCACCTGTGTGTGTGGTAAACATGAGGGCTGATTTTATGCATGCCTAAGTTTGAGAACCACTGGAAAGAGGAGTGAAAGTCAGCCTTGGAATTTAGTAGTTCTAGATATGGATCACAGCTCTTCTACTGAGTTTTTTGACACAGAGCCTCAGTTTTCTTGTATTTCAAATAGAAGTGATAAAACTACAGAAAACTTTGCTTAATGTACAAGAGGAATTGCAGTGGAAAAATGACTTCTGAAAAAATGATGAGTATAGCTTTATGCCAAACATGAGTTTGTCCTATTGCTGATGGACACAAATTCAAACCTTTTTTTTTTTTTGTTACCCACATATGACTAAAAATGAAAACAAAAATTAGTTTAAAAAAATCAATAAAAACAAAATACCTATACATAGAAAACTATAAAACACTGATGAAAGAAATCAAAGAGGACACAAACAGATGGAGAAACATACCGTGTTCATGGATTGGAAGAATCAATATTGTCAAAATGACTATACTACCTGAAGCAATCTATAGTTTCAATGCAATCCCTATCAAGCTACCAATAGTATTTTTCACAGAACTAGAACAAATAATTTCACAATTTGTATGGAAACACAAAAAACCTCGAATAGCCAAAGTAATCTTGAGAAAGAAGAATGGAACTGGAGGAATCAACCTGCCTGACTCCAGGCTCTACTACAAAGCCACAGTCATCAAGACAGTATGGTACTGGCACAAAGACAGAAATATAGATCAATGGAACAGAATAGAAAGCCCAGAGATAAATCCATGTACCTACGGACACCTTATCTGCGACAAGGGAGGCAAGAATATACAATGGAAAAAAGACAACCTCTTTAACAAGTGGTGCTGGGAAAACTGGTCAACAACTTGTAAAAGAATGAAACTAGAACACTTTCTAACACCATACACAAAAATAAACTCAAAATGGATTAAAGATCTAAATGTAAGACCAGAAACTATAAAACTCCTAGAGGAGAACATAGGCAAAACACTCTCCGACATAAATCACAGCAGGATCCTCTATGACCCACCTCCCAGAATATTGTAAATAAAAGCAAAAATAAACAAATGGGACCTAATGAAACTTAAAAGCTTTTGCACCACAAAGGAAACTATAAGCAAGGTGAAAAGACAGCCCTCAGATTGGGAGGAAATAATAGCAAATGAAACAACAGACAAAGGATTAATCTCAAAAATATACAAGCAACTCCTGCAGCTCAATGCCAGAAAAATAAATGACCCAATCAAAAAATGGGCCAAAGGACTAAACAGACATTTCTCCAAAGAAGACATACAGATGGCTAACAAACACATGAAAAGATGCTCAACATCACTCATTATCAGAGAAATGCAAATCAAAACCACAATGAGGTACCATTACACGCCAGTCAGGATGGCTGCTATCCAAAAGTCTACAAGCAATAAATGCTGGAGAGGGTGTGGAGAAAAGCGAACCCTTTTACATTGTTGGTGGGAATGCAAACTAGTACAGCCGCTATGGAGAACAGTGTGGAGATTTCTTAAAAAAAGTGTAAATAGAACTGCCATATGACCCAGCAATCCCACTGCTGGGCATACACACCGAGGAAACCAGATCTGAAAGAGACACGTGCACCCCAATGTTCATCGCAGCACTGTTTATAATAGCCAGGACATGGAAGCAACCTAGATGCCCATCAGCAGACAAATGGTTGAGGAAGCTGTGGTACATATACACCATGGAATATTACTCAGCCATTAAAAAGAATTCATTTGAACCAGTCCTAATGAGATGGATGAAACTGGAGCCCATTATACAGAGTGAAGTAAGCCAGAAAGATAAAGACCATTACAATATACTAACGCATATATATGGAATTTAGAAAGATGGTAACGATAACCCTATATGCAAAACAGAAAAAGACACAGATGTACAGAACAGACTTTTGAACTCTGTGGGAGAAGGCGAGGGTGGGATGTTTCGAGAGAACAGCATCAAAACATGTATATTATCTAGGGTGAAACAGATCTCCAGCCCAGGTTGGATGCATGAGGCAAGTGCTCGGGCCTGGGGCACTGGGAAGACCCAGAGGTATCGGGTGGAGAGGGAGGTGGGAGGGGGGATCGGGATGGGGAATGCATGTAAATCCATGGCTGATTCATGTCAATGTATGACAGAAACCACTACAATATTGTAAAGTAATTAGCCTCCAACTAATGAAAATAAATGGAAAAAAAATCAGTAAAGAAACTTTGCAAAAGAAAATAAGCTTGGACTCCTGCCATGCAGGAGACCTGGGTTCAATCCCTGGATTGGGAAGATCCCCTGGAGAAGGAAAAGGCTACCCACTCCAGTATTCTGGCCTGGAGAATTCCATTGCAGTCCATGGGGTCGCAAAGAGTTGGACATGACTGAGCGAATTTCACTTTTCACTAGGTCATGCAAACTTCTTTGGGTAACTTAAGAAGCCATTTGAAAACAGTAGGCTCCAAGTTTAGAAGGAAACATAAAACTGAACTTCGAAGTTTAGGTTGTCTCTAGCACAATATAACTCTGATCGCTTGCTTGGTTAAAATTTTTTTTTAATTCAATTCCCCTGGCAATCCTAGAAGCAGGGCATGAATAACTTTCAAAAGAAAAAAATCTTTGTTGTTTGCATAGCACAGCTTTCCATTCAGTTAGAAAAATTACTAAATTTTCCCTTGAAAAGCAGTGATTGAAATGTTCTAAAAAAATTCAAAGAACTTTTTTGAAAATATCAGCTTCAAAACAAAATTTCTCAAGGTTTTTATAAAACCAAAATACCAAAACCCTGATGGATGCTCTCTTATCTCTGGTCCTTATGTCATCAGCTAATCTGATGCTCTGAATATTTTGGAGAAAGGAATTTTATGTATCATGGAACCAGATCTTCCCAGTACTTAAGCTTAATGCTGGGATTGGGCCAAACATGAATAGAAACTTTTTTATTTCTGCCAGGCTGAAAAGTCAATAAGAATAATAAACCTTTTCAGAACCCATAGTTTGTGCAGTCACTGTACCAAGCACTTAGAAAGCATGAGATGAATAAAATAAGGTTCTTACTCTCTAAGCACTGGCAGTTTCATATTTATAGTTTATAGAAAGGAAACTGAGATCCTGGGGAATCTATATCAGCATCTCTTACTACTTTCAAATCTTTTAGATGCTTTATACATGGAACTATCAACTTAGTTTGGGACATCTTTAGGGATGAAATAATTATTATAATATCCATTATGCAAAGAGATGTTTGATGAGTGGTTTAGATTTGGTCACCTGGAGATTAAGAATTGAGGATACTTTTTGGCTCTGACTCTCACAACCTGTGTCAGCAAGGATCAGCCTTTCTGATACTTCACCCAAACTTTAGGAAAAAAAATTACATCCAAAACATTTAAATCATAAAGATGCATTTTTGCTGAACCAACTGGCTACTACAATGCTCAAGAAAGAGACATTATTTAAATTGATTAAATGTTATTGATGATAGTTGAGAAAATTGGTTTAGAAAACAAAGTACATATAAAAAATATTACTTTGCATATTCTGAATGAGGTATCACCTCATTTGAAGAAAATCCAGTGAAGACTGCTGGGTTGATTACTATCCTAACTGGTTTTCTCTATGGGAACATTTTTTAGGTATACATTTAATTCTTCAAATTTGCATTTCAGTTCTATCATTGTGGTTACTTTTATCCTATATTTGATAAGGCAAGTGAATAAATAGTTGCACAGTTGATAACACACAGCCCCAGCTCAAAAATAAATCATACAACCTAGACTCTAAATCAAGAAATAAAACCGAGATGTGACTTGAGTATAAGATGTCACATCGCTAGTCCTTCTGCTGCTAATGGACACATGTGCCCTGTTTCACAGGGATACTGGAGGGGCTTAAATAAATGAAGGAGAGCTCTTTGAAGGCTGTAAAAGTAGCACGCGAACTTTGCCTATATTTGTAAAGCTCTTAAAAGTTGGCATGAAGTTGCATAGTAACCTATCATGGCTGTGTTTTAAGGGAGAATATCGCCAACAATGGAATCAAATGAGCTAAAACTTTAAAAAACAACTGAAGTCTGCAAAGCCAAATTTCAGTGAGATGCCATGTGGAATTGTTTGCTGATTTTCAGACTTGAAGTGGGCTTGGTTTCAAAAGTCTAAACAGGTTCCACAAAACATTATTTCCCCAACTTACTCTGGGTTAAATGGTCAAAATGGCATATTCTCGTGCTCGGTCGCTTCAGCTGTGTCTGACTCTGCAACCCTTGGACTGTAGTCTGCTAGTCTCCTCTGCCCATGGGATTCTCCAGGCAAAAGTACAGGAATGGGTTGCCATGCCCTCCTCTAGGGGATCTTCCCAATCCAGTGATAGAACCCATGTCTCTTATGTCTCCTGCTCTGGCAGGCAGGTTCTTTACCACTAATGCCACCTGGGGAGACCCCAAATGGCCTATACTTCTCTTCAAAATTCACAATGATCATAAAAGTATTATTGATTCTAAGTCCTGAAAAGAGAAAAATCATTGTGTTAATTTGTTTAACACTTCTTAAATTTATTTGATGAGAGAACTTTCCACCTTTCTTTTTTTTTTTTCTGAGCAAAGGGTAGTATCTATCATATCTGTTTTTGTTTGTCTGCCTGTTTTTTATTTTTTTTCCCTTAAATGTAAGCTCATCCAAGGAGTTTTGAAAAGTTAATTAACAAAAGTGGGATCATTTAAGCTAGGGAATTACTTAACAGGCAATCCTGTATGGATTTCTTTTTTTCAAGTTATGCCAATTGCCATCCCACAGGATTTAAGAAGTAGAGCACTCCAAGAAATACTGGTCTCTGGTAATGGTCATCCCTGTCCATTTCGAAAATCGACACTGACCACGTTGAAAGCCACATCAACGGACAGAACGTTAATTCCTTTGGTTATTAAAGTCTTCATACAAGTGACTGTTTACCTTTCCCATTAGTTTTTGCCTACCAAATTCTTTTTAAATGTTGTTATCTTGTCTTTTACTTCTTTAAAGATGTTTGAGTACCTGCTTTATGCTTGAAACCCTATTGCTCTCAAGAAGCTTTTTGTTTGCTTTTAGCATTTTGGTTCATCTGTCTGGCTTTTATCCCACTGTAAGTTCTAACACTGATATTTATTCATTCCTCTATCATTTTTGGCTTCCCCAATGGCTCAGTTGGTAAAGAATCTGCCTGCAATGCAGGAGACCCAGGTTTGATCCCTGTGTTGGGAAGATTCCCTGGAGACGGGCATGGTGACCCACTCCAGTACTCTTACTTGGAGAATTCCATGGACAGAGGAGCCCAGTGGGCTACATAGTCCATGGGATCTCGAAGAGTTGGACATGACTGTGCAACTAACTTTAATGGCCCAGAGGGTAAAGAATCCACCTGCAATGAAGAGGACACAGTGGGTTCAGTCCCTGGGTCTGGAAGGCCCCCTGGGGGTGGAAATGTCAACCAACTCCAGTATTCTTGCCTGAAAATTCCCATGGACACAAGAGCCTGGTGGGCTATAGTCCAAAGGGCCACAAGGAGCTGGACATGACTGAGTGACTGAACATGAGCATGAGTAGCATTTACACAATTGATTTTTGGCTTTCAGCCCATTAATGGTACACACTTGCTTACCCAACGTGGCGTGGACAGCTAATTTCTCAGCCCTGTAGACACAGCATCTTCTCAAGCAGGCCTGCTGGGATCCCACTTTTGTCTCAAGTCTTTGCATTTGTTCTGGCTACTCAGTCACAAGGGAAATGATGAAGTGGGTGAAGGCTGTATAACTTCATCAAACAAGGTTTTGGCATCTATTTCCTTGATCTTGTCAAATAGGCAGAATATCTTTCTAAGATGATCTAAGAGTACTAATATGAGATTTTTTAGTGGTTTTAAAGCAGTTTTTGTGCACAGGATTCTATGTTTCCTTAGTCTTTTAAATTGCTACTACATTTATTAAAATTTTAAACTCAAAATCTTATTTTTCTTGTTTTTGACATATATATTTTATATGCACTTTCATATGAATTTTAGCAATCATTTTAGGGAATTTTTGATCAATTTTCAATCAACCTAGAAAAGAATAAACAGCTTTAATATCAGTCCATTTTCAACAAGTTCATTATGAACTTGTTGAAAATGGAACTAATTAGTTTAACTAAATTTGTTGAACTAATCAATCATTAGTTGGATTTCTTTAAACCTTTAAAGCTATATTTATGCAACCAGAGATTATCATAGTAAATGAAGTAAGACAGAAAGACAAATATATGATATCACTTACATGTGAAATCTAAAATATGGCACAAATGAACCTATCTACAAACAGAAACGGATGCATAGACATAGAGAACAGACTTGAGGTTGCCAAGGTGGGGTGGTGGGAGAGGGATGGACTGCGAGTTTGGGGTTAGTACATGCAAACTATTACATTTACAATGGTTAAACAGCAAGGTCCTACTGTGTAGTACAAAGAATATTCAATCTCCTGGGATAAACCATAATGGAAAAGAATATCAAAAAGTGTATACATGTGTGTAACTGAGTCATGTTGCACAACATTGTAAATCAACTATACTTTAATTTTAAAAATAGAGAATAAAATTGTGTTTATAAATTCAATATATTCAAATATTTAATCTAACAAGTAAAACTTTCCAAGTACTGAAATCTGATCTATCTAACAATTAAAACTTTTAAACATATTGAATCACATTCTCTTAATCATTTCAAGGTTTACAAACATAATTAGATGATCTTATGCCTTTCAACTTGAAATCGGAAAACTGAAATCAATTATTTAATTACATATTTTGCATATTTAATTATATGTCTACAATTATATATTCAATCATAATGCTGAATCTTAAAGATATTTATCTAGCTTTACAAATAGTTTAAATACCAAATCTGCAGATAAAGTTTCACACAAAATTATTAACAAAGTTTTGATTTACTTAATAAATATACTTAATTAAAACAAGACTTTAGAGTTAATATACTTATCCACTAGTGAACAATTTTATTTTTTCAAGAAAGTTGTGGCTATCAACCCAAGAAACAGAACCAGAGAATTTTGGCCAGGACACAAAACTTAGGACTACAGAGCTACAGAGTAATTCTTATTAGAATACTGACAGATGTGTTGGGTCCTTGCTTGTAGTATGACAATAGCAGCTGCATGTGCTGAAAAAAAGTTAGTCCTATAGTCTGTAGTCCTGGGCAAAAGTCATCTTATTAATTAGTTTCTCTGTCTGAATTTAATAAAAGAAGTCTATTATTATTTCTTCTGGGCTTCCCTGGTAGCTCAGCTAGTGAAGAATCTGCCTGCAATGTGGGAGACCTGGGTTCGATCCCTGGGTTGGGAAGATCCCCTGGAAAAGGAAAAGGCTCCCCACTCCAGTATTCTGGTCTGGAGAATTCCATGGACCGTATAGTCCGTTGGGTGGCAAAGAGTTGGACACGGCTTAGTGACTTTCACTTTCATAATTTCTTCCACTGCTGGTTTGAGTTTGAACCCTTAGAAGATAAACCTGGCTCCAAAGATACCCAACTGTTCTTCCATGGATAGTTCACATCCTTGTACACATTAAAAAAAATATGTTTTGGTTTAAAAAATTTGGCAAAATACACATAACATAAAATTTATCATTTTGCCATTTTTAAGTGCACAGATCAGTGGTATTAATTACATTCACACTGTTGTGCTACCATCACTACCATTCATCTCCAGAATAATTCATCTTGCAAAACTGAAACTCCATACCTATTAAATAATAATTCCCCATTCTCCCCTTTCTCCAGTCGCTGGCAATTATCATTCTATTTTCTGTCTCCACAGGTTGGACTACCTATATATCTCATCCAAGTGGAATCATACAATATTTGTTCTTTTATGACTACCTTATTTCACTTAGCATAATATCTTCAAGGTTTGTTCATGTTGGAGCAGGTGTCATTTTGCTTACCCATTTATCTGTCAGTAGATACTTGGGTTGCTTTCATCCTTCAGCTCTTCTGAATAATGCTGTTATGAACATGAATGTATAAATATCTCTTTGAGTCTCTACTTTCAATATTTGGGGGGTATATATCCAGAAGTTGCATTGAACCATATAATAATTCAATTTTTAATTGTTTAACAAGTGGCTTCCCTGTTTTAACCTCCTTTAATTTTATGTCCTGCTTAGGGAGAGAGAAAGCTGCTCATCTCTTGCACCCCAACAAAATTTCTGCTAACTTTTTAAACTTTTTTTCCCCTTTTTTGGAGCTTGCCATGTAGCTTGTAGGATTTTAGTTCTATGACCAGAGATTGAACCCAAGCCATGATAGTGAAAATGCCGAGTCCTAACCACTGGACCACCAGGGAACTCCATCTGCTAACTTTTTAAAAAAATTAATTCTTGTACTGACTGATTGAACTCTCTTGATAGTATTTACTGAGTATAGAACCATATTGACTGGTTCCTTTACATCCCTCACCTCATGTTTTTCCTCCATTTAGAACTGGGAAAAAAGCTTGAACTTTGCTGCTTAAAGTGTGGTTTATGGACCAGAAGCATGAATATTAACTGAGAGTGTTCTAGAAGTGCAGAGTCTCAGGCCCCACCCCAGAGCTAATTAATCAGAATCTGCATTTTAACCAGACCCCAAGGTGATCCTTAGACACATTAAAGTACCAGAGGAGAACTGACTTAGATGATTTCTCTTGACCATTTTTATTTTTAAAAATCTGTAGCCTTAGGGTGATTGCCAGTATTATTATCTAATGTTTGCTGAGCATTTTTTCTTCTTCTGTTGGGTGGGTGCCAGAGCTCAATGGATTAAGACTAAGAGAAAAACCGTGTGATCGCAGTTCATAGCAATGGTGAGGTCTGAAACATCTAAGATTCAAGATGTCTGGGAAGTCAATTATTTGGATGATATTAAGCTCAGGATCAGTGACGTGGAAAAACACAGATGTGAAAGTAAAATATCTGACAGAGTAAAAAAATTACCAAAATACAATAAACTTTTCAAGGGTAGAAATCACATCTTACATCCTCAGCCTAGTGCTATATGTGGCACATAACAGCTGTTGAATAAATGTTGAATCAAATTTTTGCAGAACAAATGAAAACCAAGTCTGAGCTCTAAAAATGGTGGTCTGTAGTCACAACGGTTGAATGGAACAGCTATAAAGTGTCGTAAGCGGTACCATTAACCCTTCTGGAGACTGAGACCCTTTTGAGGGTAAATCTGGACATTTATATCCAGCTGTACTTTGACCTGAAGCAGCTCTGCCTTGGGAGTCTGGAGAATTTTAAGTTCTGACAGTGAAGTTGGACTCTAAATAGAAAAAGGTAGTCTTTGGTCTTTAGGAAATCACTTTTTAAAACAGAGCAAATGGTTGCAGAGAAAGGTGACCTAGCTTTGAGAAAACCCAATACATAACTATCAGAACTGCCAAAAGAGATCACTGTTACTGTCATGAAACTGCCTTAAATTTCCATCCCCAAACCTCATTTTAAAATAGTTTTATTTTAAAATGTTCTCTTCTTTAGGAAGAACATAAACTCTTTCAGGAAACAGCTCTGGGAACTCTGTACTAGGACAGGTTGGGAACTCAAATTATTACCAGAGTGTTTCTGAAAGAATTTCTATTGAACATACAATTCAAGGTCATCTAGTTACTAATTCTAATAAAAGAAAACATAGCTAGGATTTGTAATGTTTCCTTTTAATAAAGAAAAAAGAGTAGCGCTTTTTGTAAAGGCTCTGGTGTTGGATGTTAAGAGAAAGCTTATATAGTAAGCAGGGAAACTCATGGGCAAAGAGGGGTCTAGGATTGGAAGAGTCTCTTTAATTGATTCCAGTAGTAGGGGAAACAGAAGAGAATTCAACTTTCTATTGAAAGAGGCTGTCTATTTACCTGAACAGTAGGACTGAGCATCTCAAGGAAGTGTCAATACCTCAAGAAATAATGATTCCAGCCACCCAAAGCTTAACAACGTGGCACTTAAATGACTTTTAAACTATAATGTAGGAAATTTGACTTGAAGTTAGAAATCAGGATAAATCATAAAGAAAAGAATCGATAAAAAAAGGTAGTAGTTATAAGATTTCCTTTTATTTTTTTCTCTTAAATATGATGTTGAAATGCATTAATTCCACTAATAGTCACTGAATATCCCCAAACTGTGCTAAGGGCTATGGGAGATAAAAACAAGAGATTAGTATTCAATTTAAGGCAATGTATAAGAGCTACAATTGTGCTATAAACAGCACTACCTGGGTATGGCAGGGAGGATCACTTCCTGCTGGGACAATGATGGAAGAGATGACATCAAAACTGAGCTCTCATTGAAGGATTTTTGTAGTTATATAGATAGAGGAGGTGTTAAAGCCATTTAGAAAAGAGGATTGCATGAACAAAGGCTTACAATAAGCATTTATTTTTCCCTTACTATGTACCAGGCTCTATACTCTGGAATTGTTGAAAAATGAATATGATACAGAAGAGTAATGAGAAAAAACAGTATGCGAACAGATTTGACATAGCAAGTGTTTCTCACACAGGGAAAGTGGGAGAGAAATCTGAGAAGGAAATTTAAGACTGATGATAGGGATTCTTGAATGCCAGACTAAATCTGATTATTGGAATAGCTAAATATAAAGAACAGAAGAAGCTGTATTCCAGCAAGCTAAGGGGAAAATCATTTCTAGTTTTAATTTGAATCTCAGAAGCACATATTGGAGGGACCACCATCTGGTGGCAGAGTACTTGCACTGCATCATGCATGTATGCATGCTCAGTCCTGTCCAACTCTTTTTGACTCCATGGACTCTAGCTCGCCAGGGTCCTCTGTCCATGGAATTCTCCAGGCAAGAATACTGGAGTGGGGTTGCCATCTGTTATTAAGGGATGAATAAACACTCTCAACATTGAAAATGGTAAATCTTTATTTATAAAATGATAAAGAATGACCAAAAAAAATGAGATGATTATTCATTGTATAGAAGTCTTCTCAACCAGATTCCTTTCTAAAGAAAGAAATTCCTGGCAGCACCTAAAATTATTTTTCCTGAAAAATCTCAAAATATTTTTTAATAGGAAAAAATGGTGAGAGTAACTCCTATTTGTCCAAATTATTTTGACAATTAATTGACAATTATAATTCTACCAAATGTCCCAGAGTGCCACTAGTGGTAAAGAATCTCCTACTCTGCCAGTGCAGGAGATGTAAGAGAGGCAGGTTCTATACTTGGATTGGGAAGATACCCTGGAGGACGGCATGGCAACCTAATTCAGTATTGTTGCCTGGAGAATCCCATGGACAGAGGAGCCTGGCAGGCTACAGTCCATAGGGTAGCAGAGAATCGGACACAACTAAAGAAACTTGGCAAGTATGCACGTCTAATGACAAAATTAGGAAAAAAGATTTAACAATTTTATTTTGAAGGTATTTTAATCTTAAAATATAATTTGTCTATATTCTTTAGCTGTATCTTGATTTGGTGGTGGTTACTCTTGTGATAAAACTGCATAGATCTACACACACACACACACACAAACATATAGGTAAAACTGGGGAAATCTATCTCAAATATCTGAATAGGATCTGTGGATTGTACCAGTGTAGATTCCTGGTTTTGATGTTGTGGTGTGGTTAAGATATTGGGAGAAACGAGGCGAAGGATCCACAGTATTTTCTGTGTGATATTTTTTGGTAACTTCCTATGTATACACTATTATTTAAAAATAAAAAGTTAATTATAAATATTTAGCTCAACTTGGACAAACTTCAGTGGCAGGAATAAAGTATAAAAAGATTTAGTACCAAATAAACATTTTAACTTATTATGATAGTGAAATTTACTGAATCATGTCCAACTCTTCATGACCCCATGGACTATACAGTCCCTGGAATTCTCCAGGCCAGAGTACCAGAGTGGGTAGATGTTCCCTTCTCCAGGGGATCTTCCCAACCCAGGGATTGAACCCAGGTATCCCACATTGCAGGTGGATTCTTTACCAGCTGAACCACCAAATTCTATCAAAGAAAAAGTATATCTTGGAAATTAAAGGACATTAGGTATGAACATAATATCCATTTTTTCTTAATTAAAAACATATCCAAATTAATGCATTTTGTTCTCATTTATTATGTATAAATTTCTTTTTTTCTCTTTGAACTAAGCTTATACATTGAGTGAAATATTAACATTAGCAAAAATCAGAACAAATCAGCCAATTAAAATAATATAGATTTATTATCACTCATTCCATGCAAATGGTACCTTTTTTTTTATCCACTTAACCATTCATTCATCCACCCACCATTCATCCATTCAACAATTATGAACAAGTCTCTGCTCTGGATGCTATTTAACAATATAGATTTGTGAATAGTGCAGCCTGTGGTGACTTTTCTAATTTATACGAGGGTTCCCTAAAGACCAGCACTGGCTCAGAAGATGTTGATAGATATATACAAGGAAATTACGTTAGTGACTACTTCAAAATGTTGCAGTAAATGATTTTTTTTTATTTTTAAAAATTTATTTATTGATTGATTTTAATTTATTTTAATTGGAGGCTAATTACTTTACAATTTTGTGGTGGTTTTTTCCATACATTTACATTAATCAGTCATGGGTGTACATGTGTTCCCCATCCTGACTCTCCCTCCCACCTCCCTCCCCATCCCATCCTTCAGGGTCATCCCAGTGCACCAGCCCTGAGCATCCTGTCTCATGCATTGAACCTGGACTGGCGATCTATTTCACATATGATAATATATATGTTTCAATGTTATTCTCTCAAATCATCCCACCCTTGCCTTCTCCCACAGAGTCCAAAAGTCTGTTCTTTACATCTGTGTCTCTTTTGCTGTCTCGCATACAGGGTCATCGTTACCATCTTTCTAAATTCTATATATATACGTTAATATACTGTATTGGTGTTTTTCTTTCTGACTTACTTCGCTCTGTATAATAGGTTCCAGTTTCATTCACCTCATTAGAACTGATTCAAATGCATTCTTTTTAATAACTGAGTAATATTCCATTGTGTATATGTACCACAGCTTTCTTATCCATTTGTCTGCCGATGGACATCTAGGTTGCTTCCATGTCCTGGCTATTGTAAACAGTGCTGTGATGAACATTGGGGTACACGTATCTCTTTCAATTCTGGTTTCCTCAGTGTGTATGCCCAGAAGTGGGATTGCTGGGTCATATGACAGTTCTATTTCCAGTTTTTTAAGCAATCTCCACACTGTTCTCCATAGTGGCTGTACTAGTTTGCATTCCCACAAACAGTGTAAGAGGGTTCCCTTTTCTCCACACCCTCTCCAGCATTTATTGTTTGTAGACTTTTTGATAGCAGTTATTCTGACAGGTGGGAGATGGTACCTCATTATGGTTTTGATTTGCATTTCTCTGATAATGAGTGATGTTGAGCATCTTTTCATGTGTTTGTTAGCCATCTGCATGTCTTCTTTGGAGAAATGTCTGTTTAGTTCTTTGAAATGTCTGTTTAGTACCCATTTTTTGATTGGGTAGCTTATTTTTTTGGAATTGAGCTGCAGGAGTTGCTTGTATATTTTTGAGATTAATTCTTTGTCAGTTGCTTCATTTGCTATTATTTTCTCCCATTCTGAAGGCTGTCTTTTCACCTTGCTTATAGTTTCCTTTGTTGTGCAAAAGCTTTTAAGTTTAATTAGGTCCCATTTGCTTATTTTTGCTTTTATTTCCATTACTTTGGGGGATGGGTCATAGAGGATCCTGCTATTATTTACATCAGAGAGTGTTTTGCCTATGTTTTCCTCTAGGAGTTTTATAGTTTCTGCTCTTACATTTAGATCTCTAATCCATTTTATGTTTATTTTTGTGTATGGTGTTAGAAAGTGTTCTAGTTTCATTCTTTTACAAGTGGTTGACTAGTTTTGCCAGCATTCTTGTTAAAGAGATTGTCTTTTCTCCCTTGTATATTCTTGCCTCCTTTGTCAAAGATAAGGTGTCCATAGGTACTTGGATTTATCTCTGGGCTTTCTATTTTGTGCCACTGATCTATGTTTCTGTCTTTGTGCCAGTACCATACTGTCTTGATGACTGTTGCTTTGTAGTATAGCCTGAAGTCAGGCAGGTTGATTCCTCCAGTCCATTCTTCTTCCTCAAGATTGCTTTGGCTATTTGAGGGTTTTTTGTATTTCCATACAAGTTGTGAAATTATTTGTTCTAGTTCTCTGAAAAACACCATTGGTAGCTTGAAAGGGATTGCACTGAATCTATAGATTGCTTTGGGGTAGTATACTCATTTTCACTATATTGATTCTTGCAATACATGAACATGGTATATTTCTCCATCTATTTGTGTCATCTTTGATTTCTTTCATCTGTGTTTTATAGTTTTCTATATATAGGTCTTTTGTTTCTTTAGGTAGATTTATTCCTAAGTATTTTATTCTTTTCATTGCAGCAGTGAATGGAACTGTTTCCTTCATTTCTCTTTCTGTTTTCTCATTGTTAGTGTATAGGAATGCAAGGGCTTTCTGTGTGTTAATTTTATATCCTGCAATTTTCCTATATTCATTGATTAGCTCTAGTAATTTTCTGGTGGAGTCTTTAGGATTTTCTGTGTAGAGGATCATGTCAACTGCAAACAGTGAGAGTTTTACTTCTTTTACAATCTGGATTCCTTTTATTTCTTTTTCTTCTCTGATTGCTGTGGCTAAAACTTCCAAAACTATGTTGAATAGTAGTGGTGAGAGTGGACATCCAATGGATTTTTTTTTATATGCTTGGCATACAAAAAACACTATGGAAACATAAGCTACCATTATTATTATTATTATCATCATTTACTACTAGAGTTTGTCTGGAATATTTGACTGAAATGAAAGTTGCATGGCAAGATGATCACAGAATATAGAACTATAGAACTTCCATTTTTCATTCAACAATCAATTTTGAGTGCCTTTGACATTCTAAGCACTGTTTTGGGGGATGGGACTGGGAAAAAAAAAAGATGCTCCCCCCCAATTTTTGCCCTCATATAACTTACATGTATGAGTATTTTGGAGAAAAAAAAACACCAAGATAAAAATAAACTAATTAAATTTATTTTCACTTATTGGTTTTTTTGTTTGGTTGGTTGGTTTTTTTTTTTTTTTTGCCTGCACTGCACAGCATATGGGGTCTTAGTTCTTCAACCAAGGATTGAACCAACACCCCTGCATTGGAAGTTAGCAATCTTAACCACTGGAACACCATGAATGTCTCATTTAATGGTTTTTAACTAGCTTTGTTGTGCTAGATGGCAATGAAGAGGGTGGGAGATAAGACAGAGAGGTTTAAGACTATCTCTGTCCTCAAGAGTCTATGGTATTAATAAAGAAGAGGTGCTTTCATAAATAAATAGGATAAGATAAGAAATTGTCAAAATACATGGTACAGGTTAAATATTTAGAGGGTGAAGTAATTGTTGAGGATCGTGGTAACCAAATAACTCAGCCTGTGGGATCTTAGGTGCCTGATCAGAAATGATGTCTGCATCCCTTGCATTGGAAGCTTGGAGTTTTAACCATTAAACCACCAGGGACATCCATTACTGTTGTTTACTTGAATGAAAAATCAACTTTATCACCTGTTTATAGGTTTGCCTGTTAATGCACATTCAGTGCATTTAATGGCCTTTAATGCACTGTATAATGTGACCAGATTGGCTTTGAGGGTTTTTCTTTGTTGTTGTTGTTTGTTTGTTTAGCACAGCTGATAGTATATTGGCCCATAAAATACAACATTCAAACTGTAGATTAGCTGACAATATTCAATCTACAGTGAGGTTATGGGGTGGGGGGGCGTGGTGGGGCTCCTGTATGATCATTAACAGAATCTGATAAATTCAGAACTGGATTCCATGCATAAATCTTTTGTTGAGATAAGAGTACAAATGGGAGAAAAGGAGATAATCAGTGACTAGGACCTTACACACAAAGAAGCAATTGAAAAAGTCATTAAAAAAAAAGTTTTAAAATGACTTTACTTAAAACCATGACAAACCTAGGCAGTATATTAAAAAGCAAAGACATTACTTTACCAAAAAAGGTCCATATAGTCAAAGCTATGGTTTTTCTAGTAGTCATGTGTGGATGTGAGAGTTGGACCATAAAGAAAGCTGAGCATTGAAGAATTGATGCTTTTGAACTGTGGTGTTGGAGAAGACTCTTGAGAGTCCCTTGGACAGCAAGGAGATTAAATCAGTCAATCCTAAAGGAAATCAGTCCTGAATATTCATTGGAAGGACTGATGCTGAAGCTGAAACTCTGATACTCTGGCCACCTGATGTGAAGAACTGACTCATTGGAAAAGACCCTGATGCTGGGAAAGATTGAAGGCAGGAGGAGAAGGGGACGACAGAGGATGAGATGATTGGATGGCATCACCGACTCAATGGACATGAGTTTGAGCAAGCTCTGGGAGTTGGTGATGGACAGGGAGGCCTGGAGTGCTGCAGTCCATGGGGTTTCAAAGAGTCAGACATGACTGAGTAACTCAACTGAGCTGAACTGAAAACATAGTTATTACCACTATTTTCCCTAGTTATAATCCAGTAGTGTAGTGGTGTTAGTTGCTTAGTCATGTCTGACTCTTTGCGAGTCCATGGACTGTAGCCCACCAGGCTCCTCTGTCCTTGGGATTCTCCAGGCAAGAATATTGGAATTCGTTGCCATTCCCTTCTTCCTGAGGATCTTCCTAACCCAGGGATCGAATCTGAGTCTCCTGTGTTGCAGGTTCTTTACTGTCTGAGCTACAGGGAAGTCCCTAAATCCAACTTCAGTTCAATTCCTTGATAAAAGTAGTCAAATAAAGCTTGTTGTTGTTGTTTAGTCGCTAAGTCGTGGCAGACTCTTTTGAGACTCCTGCCATGGACTGTAAACTCCCAGCGTCCTCTGTCCATGGGATTTTCCAGGCAAGAATACTGGAGTGGATTACCTTTTCCTTCTCCAGGGGATCTTCCTGATGCAGGGATTGAACGCTTGTCTTCTGGATTGGCAGGCAGACTGTTTACCACTGAGCCACTTGGGAACTTCAAATAAAGCTTACCAGTAGATAAATACAAATGTTTGTAAATTTTCCTTTTGGTGTGAGTCTAGCTCTTTTACTGACTTTATAAACCTCAAGTGGTCATGTGAATGTATTTTTTTTTTTTTAGCACATCATAGCTAGTGACATGGCTGAAAAGAGCATTGCATGGAAGATGGACTGTTCTGTGGATTCACACACAGGTGCCAAGAGACCATAAAGGGGCAGGTTGTCACAATTGGAACACAGGGGAACAGATAAGAACAGTGGCAACACAAGTCTAATCTCAGATCTTCAAATTAGGACTCCTTATGTTTCCATTGCCTATTATTAATACAGACTTTTGACCTTTGGAAGACACTGAGCGTAAAGGGAGGGAAAGAATAGTCTGAATATTTTGTATGGAAATGTAAGGGAGAAAGAGGTAAGTTTCAGCACACATCTTGGTCTTGCAGTTAATGTTACATGACTGACCCCTTTTAGTCTGGAGGTGCTTCTTTGTTTAGACATAGCCCTAGTGTCTTCTGTTTTAAAATGACTCAGGCAATGATTACCCTCCAAAAAAACCAAACTGTTTCCCTGAGATACGAATGAAGTTAAGGAGAGATTCTAAAATTGATTGGGCCCCCTGTCCATATCCTTGGGAACAGCTGAGAAGTCTCTATAATAATGAAAGAAACTATGTTGGAAACTTTTTTCAGAGATTATTTGCAACTACAGATGCTAACTAAGAAGGTTTAGTTTTTGAGTTCTGCTAGGAACACAGTGGAAAGTAATATGACTTTAGGCTATGGAGGCATTTGTGCTTTGGATATCAGATGGGTTCCTAAGACAGAGTTCCAGGTCTTGCTGCCTTTTATTATGTCACCTAGAGAGTTGATGGACAGACAGATGCACCATATTCCTCATGTTTTTGTTCTGAGAAAAGTACTGCCAAAGCCACATCCTGTTACAATGCTGTGTCTAAGAGGATGCCTGGCACCGCAGCATTAATTAGGAAGTGCCCCATCTACTACCCAGAACCCTCACTTGCTGTGATCATGCTGTCAGCTCTAGCCAAGGATCTAGCTCTGCCAGGTGGACCACAAGAGGAGGGAAACTCCTTTTTTTTTTTTTTTCACCCAACTGGAAAAGATGCCTGGGCTAAGCTCCTTCATGCTACAAATTCACTCTTGCATATCTAATATCTCTCAATGACTCCTCCAAGGATTTAATTTCTTTCGACCTTAAGAGGTCTTTGAGGAGATAAAGAGTGCTGATTATCAGGCAGTCACTTGCAAAACAATAGACAAAGGCGGAGGCATCAGAACACACACCAGTGCCTGCTCACATCAATGCCTTTGTTATGATATCAGATCACGGTAATTTTCAAATGTTGTAATTTGGCAAATTGGATCTTCAAATAGGTGAGGAAGTTCACCTTAAAAAAACAATACTTTCACACGGAGGCTGATTGCTCTTTTTTGTAGTTTCTCTTCTCTGACTGTTTGTTGTGTGTGTTTAATGCTCTACGCTTTGTTTTCCCAGCCCCATAGAAACTATGCTACTCTCTGCTGGTTTCTGATGTAGCTTTGCTCATTGAGGCAGAGCCGCCCCTGGAACTGTTCAATACATCTGACAGGCAGCTATCCTCAAGTGTAGCTACAAGACCCCCAGACACACTCCCTCCTCCTTATTCCTAAGATACGGCTGGAGTTAATGAAAATGTATTCACTTCTACTTGTTTCACTTTTATATCATCAAAGACAATCACATTTTCCTCAAACATAGAACTGTTTTTCTTCTTTTATCAGCAAAATTAAATGATAAAATTATGACTAATTTACTTGCTAAATCCTTCTAAGATTTTCACCTTTGGCTTTTAAATAAAGGTACACATGTGTGCTATATTTTCAAGACTAAGGAAATAGTATTAATTTCATCACAAATTATAAAATATATATATATATATAGATGGGATTGTAGTGTCTGAACTGCTCTGGTTAAGTTGATCTGCATCATTTATTTAACCCAAATAAGTTGTCATATTCAATGATTAACAAAAGATAATCTGAAATTACTTATCTTTTGTAATATCTAAAAGCATCAAATCCTATGCATAGCTAATCAAAGGGCTTGCTAATGTTGATCATCACTCAGTCTGCTCTGTTTGGGTTTATATGCAAGTGAAGATTTAGCAAATATAGGAAGTATTAAGTGATCTAGAATACGTGATCAAGATTACCACTAAGGCTAGTCCCCACTCTATTCAAAGAAAATGGAAAGTTTACCAAACCCTTTATCTTTATTTTCAGTATGTAGTTGAAATCAAATGTGTAAGACCCCTGAGCTTCTTATGCTACCCCACGATTATTTCCACGACCTTCTGAACTTTCTTGTTTTTCCTTTCCTACCTTCAATCCTCAACTCGACTATTGTGCATTCTATAACTATTGCTCCTTATCCAGCCAACTCTTACCTACTTCACCTCATCCTTCAGACCTTTCTCTCTAGCCTTGCTTCAACCAAACTCACATTCAGGTACCACATCTTCTGAAGGCCTTTGAGGCAGGAACTTTTTATTAAGAGTGGATATGCTTGGTCTCCACTCATCCCCATGATCTCTTAAAGACATTACCTCTCCCCTATCTTATACAATACCTGGATTCTGGAGGTGTATTTCACCCTTTTCTCAGTACAATCCGTCTACTTCACTACAGTCCAGTTGTAGATCAGTCTCACAGAGTATCTTCCCTCCTTTCATCCTGGGGATCCAATGTCCTTTGATGACTTATTCAATACTATGGTCTCTTAATTTCTCAAGCTCCCCATCTGCAACAAACTTCACTTCTTCATAGCTCACATTTGACAAAAAGGCAAATTCTCCCCCTTCAAAATCATGACTTTAGCTCTCTGATCACAGGGTTTTCTTCTTTCTGTTGATTGTTCCATACCTGTACCTCATCAGGATCTGTGGTCTACTGATCATTCTATATTTGACCTATTCATCAGTCTCCTTTTGTCACTTCCTTCCATTTTCAGCTTATATTCACATGGTTTGGTGTCTCAAAACACTCTAATGAATGCTGTATAGTTACTTGATCCTCTCTCTTTTTGTTCAAGTCTTATGGAAAAATTGCCGTCTTATTCTTCTTGAAAAATTCTGTACACCTACATTTAGCAGCTAAGAGCTGTTTCAGAAAACCCCACCACAGGGATAAAATGTTTTCACTTGATCTCATACTTATTTTCAAATGATTGTCAACACTGACCAATAATACTACTGCAACTCACTTTCTCACTTACCATATGCTTATTTCAAGTCTTTTCTAGACTCCTTAAACCTGTGACTGGTTTTTACCCACCTTTCTTCACTTATCTCTAGTTTTGTAGAGAAAATACCCACCATCTTTTGGGAGTTTCCTCATCTTCTCCATGTGAAGCACAAAATCCCATTAGCATCTGTCATTAGTCCATTCTCTTCATTTCTGTTACATCAGCGCACTGTCTCCCTCCCCCCCCCCTTTTTTTTTGGCTGAGCCACGTGGTTTTGAAATTTTAGTTCCCAAACCAGAAAGCAAACCCAGGTCTAGGCAGCGAAACTGCTGAGTCCTAACCATTGGACCTCCATGAAATTCCCACTCTCCCTCTTCTTAAAGTTAATCTGTCCTTGATTTTGAACACACCTCTTCCTCTGAACCTATTCTGTTTTTTTTTTGTTGTTGTTGTTGTTTGTTTGTTTTTGCACCAGTTTAGATTGCAATAGTTATTCCTGGTAGATGCTAGAGCTCTGTAATTCTTATTTTCAGGATCCAGATGTTTTAATGCAACTCTAGGGTGGCTTAGAACTCCTTTGCTATATATCTCTTAAGGAAAAGAATTCATTCATCATTCTGATCTTATTCATTCTGTAAAATAAATACATCCTCGGTTATTTTCTTTCAAGACTCTGCCTTGATACACAGCTCAGGACACTATTGAGTAATTGATATCTGATATCAAAATGTTGATATCTATATTTCAGGAAACATAATTGCTTTAAGAAAGATCAGTCTAGAAGGTCTTAATGGTGGGATACAGAGCATATGACAAACTAAAGTGGGAGATTTAAAAAACTTGATGGAGGATATTTTGTGTCCTTGAAATTATAACTCACAAATCACACAAAATAATAAATAAACATGGCCCTCAAACTTAAGTTAGTTGATAATATGTTAAACATATGGTTTTCTAGAGCCATAAATCCATGCATTCTTATTTTCCCGCACATATAACAATCTAACGCAGGTGTTCCTGATTGGTGGGTAGGTTTCCTCCACGTGGTAATTCAGGGGTCAGTCTCCTTTGATCTTATGACTATGCTATTTCCTGAAGCACCAACCAGTCTTCCTCATTCAATGGACAGATGGGGAGAATGAGGACAGAGATTGTATATTCATTTAGTCATCTGGAAGCAACACACTCCATTTCTGCCATTACATTGTCAAGAATGAGTCATCCATTTCCTTTACGTACAAAGAAACTGAGAAGCAATTCCCTCTGCCTGGGCATCTGATTCTCATGGCAATTCTACACTATTAAAAGTGAAAGTGAAAGTCGTTCAGTTGTGTCCGACTCTTTGTGACCCCATGGACTATACAGTCCATGGTATTCACCAGGCCAGAATACTGGAGTGGGTAGCCTTTTCCTTCTCCAGGGGATCTTCCCAACCCAAGGATCAAACTCAGGTCTCACTTTTCAGGTGGATTGAAAGGGGTGCAGAAATTTTTGATGAACCACAGAGTCATTTCTGATGTAGCATTATTACAGAAAGCTTCCGGAATATAAACTAATACATCTGGGGACTTCCCTAGTGGTCCAATGGCTACGACTTCATGCTCCTAATTCAGGGGGCCCAGGTTCAACCCCTATAACCTGGGTAGATCTCACACGCTTCAACTAAGAGTTCGTAAGCCGCAACTAAAGATAGCATATGCTGTCATGAAGATGGAAGATCCCGCATGCCACAACTAAGAGCTGGTGCAGTCAAATAAAAAATAAACATTAAAAAAAAAATACATCTGAAGAAGGAAACATGTATTCATATTTACTTACATAACTGAGTCTTATTTAACATTGTTGTGTAATTGTATCGGTTCTCTAACTTGGCATTTTCAATGCTACATGGACTTGGTGTTAGTACCATTTTGTGAAGTACCACCTACTCTAGTGTGCTAAGATATTTTAAGGATCTCTGTTGTTCTTTGATGTTTCACTGAATCTTTTTTCATGTTAGGAAGCCTGCTGGTAAGCTCATGGCTACTAAACATATAGGCTTGGGGTTTGACTGGAGAGAAGAATCAATTTATTTTTGTTAAAGTTCAGCTTTGGTCATCTATGTCATTAGATCAGGCTCCCAGAAGCACATCTCTATCTGTGTTTCCTCTAGGCTAGATTATACAAATCCCTGCTTGCTGGCCACTGACTAAATTGTTCTTTGAACTTTTTTTTTTTAATGTTCATCTGCTATTCTATCTTGTGTAGAGGAACCATATTTTGTTACTATCACTTCATTTCATTATTATATGCTAAACTCTGAATGAATATCACATTTGAAGTTTCTAATCAGAATCATATGAACACTCACTCAAAAAATAAAATGTTTTAAGAAAAATGGCATTAAATGAATCTCGGAATTTATGTTTTATTTTTCATTTAATGAATAATCCATGCTGAACTATTTCCTGGGTTTAAGGCACATATTTGCTTGAGATCTTTCTTAATTTCCTTATATAGATGTTCTATCAAATACGATGCATTTCAAACATTCCTTAAAAAAGACAAGCCCATAGCATAAACATAAGTATTTTAAAAAATTCACCTTAACTTGCACACAGTAAAGAATTAATGTCTTTATTTAGTTATAATCTGTACTCACTCTCAAATTATCTTTTAATGCACCCTGGTGGCACAGACAGTAAAGCATCTGCTTGCAATACGGAAGACCCTGGTTCAATCCCTGGGTCAGGAAAATCCCTTGGAGAAGGAAATGGCAACCTACACCAGTACTTGTGCCTGGAAAATCACATGGACCGAGGAGCCTGGTAGGTTACAGTCCATGGGGTCACAAAGACTCGGACACGAGTGAGTGACTTCACTTTTCTGTTTCCCAATTTTGAAGATTTTTCTTTCCCCATCACATACTCTTTTTCATGAGAGAGAACAGTTACTTCAACGCCTTGGAAAAAGTTAAATAGTTCTCTGGATAAATTCTGAATTAAAAATGAAAGATGCATGTATAAGAAATACTAAGAATTGAGGTGTGTGTAACAGTTGGGCCTGGGTAGGGTGTAGGATACTCTGTTTAGTATCCCATCTACTTTATGTTTGTTTGTTTTTCTTTTGGGAAATAGTTGAGTTACAATATTCTGTTAGTTTCAGATATCTAACATAGTGGTTCAAAATTTTATAGATTATACTCTGTTTATAGTTATAAAATATTGGCTATATTCATCATGCTGTAAATATATCCTTGTAGAGTTTGTACCTCCTATCCATCTACTTTATCTTTTATCATGTTGGCAGATGGGAAAGTCTGACTCACTTTATATCCTCTTCTTTCCTTTAATCATGAGCTAACTACTTTAGGTTATAGCTACTCCAGGAGTTGGTGATGGACAGGGAAGCCTGGCGTGCCGAAGTCCATTGGGTCGCAAAGAGTCAGATACAACTGAGCGACTGAATTGAGCTACTTTAGGGCTTTCCAGATGACACTAGTGGTAAAGAACCTGCAAGCTAGTTCAGGAGACATATGAGACCTGAGTTCACTCCCTGGGTCAGGAAGATCCCCTGGAGGAAGGCATGGCAACCCACTCTAGTACTCTTGCTTGGAGAATCCCATGGACAGAGGATCCTGGCAGGCTGCAGTCCATTAGGGTTGCAAAGAGCTGGACATGACTGAGTGACTGAGCATGCACTTAAGTGTGGGGAAATGCAAACTAGTAGGACACTCAGTTCCTGATGCCGGACTCCTTCAAGGGATATGAGTGCCACACTCATCCCCGGTGACCAGGCGATGTCACACCTCTTCCCACACCTTCCCTTTGTCTCCTGGGCTGGGGAGAAATCACAACTCCTAAGCCTAGGGAATACTTTTCCTGAAGGTTTCAAAGTTAAAAAAATAATTGTCAGCAACAACAATAAAAAGAATAATTGTTAACTGTAATGGTTAATTTTATGAGTCAACTTGGCTGGACTGTGGTGGCCAGATACTTGGTCAAACATTATTCTGGATGTTTCTGTGAAAGTATTTTTGGATGAGGTTAACATTTAAATTTGAATAAAGCAGATTAACTTCCACAATATTACATTACAGACAAAATTTAAAATATAGTTAAATGTCACCATAACCTTACCATCGCGCTAAAACAAAGATTCTAATTATTCTGTTAAAAGAGAGTATGCTTCTTATTCATTCAATGTGTATCATGGGCTTCCCTAGGGGCTCAGACAGCAAAGAATCCACCTGCAATGCAGGTTCAATTCCTGCGTTGGGAAGATCCCCTAGAGGAGGGCATGGCAACCCACTCCAGTATTCTTGCCTGGAAAATCCCATGGACAGAGGAGCCTGGCAGGCTACAGTCCATGAGGTTGCAAAGAGTCGGACACAGCTGAGCAACCAAGCACAGCACAGCACATATTATATCAAAATCATTTCCTTGTTCCTTAGAAGCTTTTATAATCTTGTAATTTCAGTTCAATTGCTCAGTTGTGTCTGACTCTTTGTGACCCCATGGACGGCAGCATGCCAGGCTTCTCTGTCCATCACCAACTCCCGGAACACACCCAAGCTCATGTCCATCCAGTCGGTGATGCCATCCAACCATCTCATCCTCTGTCGTCCCCTTCTCCTCCTGCCTTCAATCTTTCCCACCATCAGGGCCTTTTCCAATGAGTCAGTTCTTCACATCAAGTGGCCAAGGTATTGGAGTTTCAGCTTCAACATCAGTCCTTCCAATGAACACCCAGGACTGATCTCCTTTAGGATGGACTGGTTGGATCTCCTTGCTCTCCATGGGACTCTCAAGAGCCTTCTCCAACACCACAGTTCAAAAGTATCAATTCTTCGGTGCTCAGCTTTCTTTATAGTCCAACTCTCACATCATTACATAACTACTGGAAAAATCATAGCTTTGACTAGACAGACTTTTGTTGGCAAAGTAATGTCTATGCTTTTTAATATGCTGTTTCGGTTGGTCATAACCTTTATAATCTTATAAGGAAGCCTTTATAATCATAGCTGTGAGATTTTCTACTGAGTGACTGTACCTATCCTCTTGCTACTGAAAATTCAAACTTATTTTCAATTCTTCTCCAGTATAGAGTACATCAGTCAGGCTTCTGACATTAAAATGGAAACCACTCTTAAGTATTTAAAACAAAGAATTTAGTGCAGGAAATTTGTTACTCAGGTGATGCAAGTGCAGAAGAACAGAACAGAGGGAGCATGATGAGGTGTGCTGGAAATTAACAACAACAAAATGTTACTTCCATCCTTAGGCTGAAGACAAAGTGGGATGGGGTTCTGTTACCTACGCTTAGAAACTGGACTTACCCAGTCAAAGCTGGAACCATTATGGGGATGCTGAAGCAAAGGATGAGCATGGAGAGAAAATACTTTGGCTTCTTCCTGCTGCTATCCATTTCTCACTGTTGCCTCTGTGATATTGTGATTTATAATAAGGAATATGTATTTGGTCTTTGTCCTGTTTCTGATACAGAGCTCCTAAAACTTTGAAATTTACTAAGTGAAGAGAACCACTAATACGTTTTTCTTTTGTTAATGAAGTGACTTTGGATCCCACCTAGGATGGGGGCTGGTATCTGGGAAACTCAACCTTGTAACTGGAAGGCTGGAACCTTCAGTCCCACCCCATGACCTCTGGCAAGAAGTGTGGGGATGAAGATTAAGTTCTCTCTGGCTGGCCAATGATTTAAGCAGTCATGCCTATGTAATGGAGTGTTAGTCGCCAAGTCATGTCATGTCGGACTCTTTGCAACCCGTGTACTGTAGCCCTCGAGGCTCCTCTGTCCATGGGATTCTCCAGGCAAGGATACTGGAGAGGGTTGCCATTTCCTTCTCCAGGGGATCTTCCTGACCTGGGGATTGAGCCCGAACCTCCTGCATTGCACGCAGATTCTTTACCATCTGAACCACCAGGGAAGCCAGCCTATGTAATGAAGCCTCCATAAAAATCCCCAAGGGATTTGGAGAGCTTCTGTGTTGTTAAGTACGTGGAGACTGGGGAGAGAGTTGTCCTTGGAAAGGACATGGAACCTCTGCACCCTTTCCCCATACTGTGCCCTCTGCATCTGTTCCAGCTGGCTGTTTCTGTTATATCCTTTCATACTAAACTAGTAATCTAGCAAGATGTTTCTCTGCATTCTGTGAGCTGCTCTAGCCAAATTAATTGTGATGAGGTCTTGGGAACCTCTAATTTATAGCCTGCCTATCAGAGAAACAGGTAACATATTAGATCTGCAGATGTCATTCATCCTTTTATTCTTTCAGAAATACTATGAGCTGTGTTGCCTGAACTATTGTTTTGAAGTATTCTGACTCCAAATTGAAATCTATAGAAATAGCCCATTTATTTACCTCTGAGGATATAATGTAATCTCTGAGGATATAATTGGTTTTGAGCTCTTTTTCTTCTTGGAAATGTTTGGCCGCATCATACCCTTTCTCCCTCTCTCAAGTAAGTATGAACTCTTGTCAGCCCTTGTTAGTTCCCCTCTTTATCTTGTGCTAACCCCATACAGTGGAGCAGGTTACCAAGCAACCACTAGCTGTTTCTGAGCGTCTGCAGCAACGGTACCTCCTGATACCTCCTGTCACGATGTCTCCTGGTAAGTTGTCAGGATCAGGTCACCAACTTGGTTGCCATAGTCACTCATCAGTGAGTGGCCTATGGATGCTAGGCTGAAATCATGGCTCAGAGTCCCCAAGATAATTAATGAAACAGTAATGAAAGAGGCTATGATAGCTGTCATCTTTTTTGGAACTAAAAAAAAAATTCTGATGAGTATAAAGAGATATACACCATTGAACAGTTTGTGATAATTAGGGTAATACTAGCTTAATTATTTGAAGTAGATAAAATGTCATTCTGTCTGTGATGTAACATTGCCAGTGTGGTATTTAGTTACTAATGAAGTGTGTCTCAAAGTCAGTCACATTACACAATCATTCTTGCTGCTACACATATATCAGAAAGGAATACTTTTAAGAACCAGGATTTGGTCTCTAAATTGTTTTTATATGGTAGGTAGCTTCATCTTCATTTAATAAAGACTATAAGTATGTGCCTGTGTATAGTTAGTTGTTGTTTAGTCGCTCAGTCTTGTCCAAGACTGCTGTTCCATGAACTGTAGCCCACCAGGCTCTTCTGTCCATGGGATCTCCCAGGCAAGAACACTGGAGTGTGTTGCCATTTCCTTCTCCAGGAGGTCTTACTGACCTAGGGATCTAACCCAAGTCTCCTGCATTGGCAGACAGATTCTTTACCACTGAGCCACTAGGGAATTGTGTAGTTACTAGCTGGTACTTAATCAGAGTGAGGGCTGCTAATGATAATATTAGCAGTTAGTTTTAACATAACAGTACTTCACATCTATTGCCATATTTATGCTGAAATATTTCATATTTTTGGAGGAATTACAATGAAATGGAAACTTTAAGAAAATCCAATTTCTGATGTTTTCTTTGCTGGTGGACAGAAATAAGATTATTTTTTGTATATTGACACTTAATCTTGTGACTTTTTTTAAAACCCCCTGATTAGAGTTAATAGATTTGTCTGTTACCTAGGATTCTCTATATAGGTGAATAGTGTCATCTGAGAATAAAGACAGTTTTATTTCTTCCTTTGTAATTTTTAACCTTCTGTTTCTTTTTCATGTCTAGTTGCCTTATCTAGGATATCCAGTACAATGGTGAATATGGAGTTCTTGTTCCTGGTTGTAGGGGGAAAACATTCAGTCTGAACCATAAAATATGATGTTAGCGGTAGGCATTTGGTAGATGATCTTTGTCAGATTGAGGGAATAGCCTTCTGTTCATAAAAATTTTTATCAGGAATGAATGTTGGATTTTGCCTTTTTTTTCTTTTTGCATCTACTTAGTTGATAGGTAAATTATATTGATTGACTTTTTTTTTTTTTTTAAGGTTGAACTAGCCTCAATTCATATAGCTTTTTCTCAGGATAACACCTGCTTAGTTCAGATATACTATCCTCTTTCTATACTGCCATATGACCAATATATCTACTACTCAGATGACCATTATATCTACTACTGTGGGCAGGAATCCCTTAGAAGAAATGGGGTAGCCATCACAGTCAACAAAAGAGTCCAAAATGCAGTACTTGGATGCAATCTCAAAAATGACAGAATGGTCCCTGTTTGTTTCCAAGGCAAACCATTCAATATCATGGTAATTCAAGTCTATGCCCTGACCAGTAACACTGAAGAAGCTGAAGTTGGACTGTTCTATGAAGACCTACAAGACCTTTTAGAACTAACACCCAAAAAAGATGTCCTTTTCGTTATAGGGGACTGGAATGCAAAAGTAGGAAGTCAAGAAATACCCAGAATAACAGGCAAATTTGGCCTTGGAGTACAGAATGAAGCAGGGCAAAGGCTAATAGAGTTTTGCCAAGAGAATGCACTGGTCATAGCAAACACCCTCTTCCAACAACATAAGAGAAGACTGTACACATGGATATCACCAAATGGTCAACACTGAAATCAGATTGATTATATTCTTTGCAGCCAAAGATGGAGAAGCTCTATACAGTCAGCAAAAACAAGACTGGGAGCTGACTGTGGCTCAGATCATGAACTCCTTACTGCCAAATTCAGACTTAAATTGAAGAAAGTGGGGAACACCACTAGACCATTCAGGTATGACCTAAATCAAATCCCTTATGATTATACAGTGGAAGGGAGAAATAGATTCAAGGGACTAGATCTGATAGACAGAGTGCCTGAAGAACTATGGATGGAGGTTCGTGACATTGTACAGGAGACAGGGATCAAGACCATCCCCAAGAAAGAGAATTGCAAAAAGGCAAAATCGCTGTCTGAGGAGGCCTTACAAATAGCTGTGAAAGGAAGAAAAGTGAAAAGCAAAGGAGAAAAGGAAAGATATTCCCATTTGAATGCAGAGTTCCAAAGAATAGCAAGGAGAGATAAAAAAGCTTTCCTCAGTGATCAATGCAAAGAAAGAGGAAAACAATAGAATAAGAAAGATCAGAGGTCTCTTCAAGAAAATTAGAATACCAAGGGAACATTCCATGCAAAGATGGGCTCAATCAAGGACAGAAATGGTATGGACCTAACAGAAGCAGAAGATATTAAGAAGAGGTGGCAAGAATACACAGAAGGACTATACAAAAAAGATCTTCACAACCCAGATAATCATGATGGTGTGATCACTCACCTAGAGCCAGACATCCAGGAATGTGAAGTCAAGTGGGCTTTAGGAAGTATCACTATGAATAAAGCTAGTGGAAGTGATGGAATTCCAGTTGAGCTATTTCAAATCCTGAAAGATGATGCTGTGAAAGTGCTGCACTCAATATGCCAGGAAATTTGGAAAACTCAGCAGTGGCCACAGGACTGGAAAAGGTCAGTTTTCATTCCACTCTCAAAGAAAGGCAATCCCAAAGAATGCACAAACTACCACACAATTGCACTCATCTCACATGCTAGTAAAGTAATGCTCAAAATTCTCCAAGCCAGGCTTCAACACTATGTGAACTGTGAACTTCCAGATTTTCAAGCTGGTTTTAGAAAAGGCAGAGGAACCAGAAATCAAATTGCCAACATCCGCTGGATCATCAAATATGCAAGAGTTCCAGAAAAACATCTATTTCTGCTTTATTGACTATGCCAAAGCCTCTGACTGTGTGGATCACAAAAAACTGTGGAAAATTGTGAAGGAGATAGGAATACCAGACCACCTGACCTGGCTCTTGAGAAGCCTGTATGTAGGTCAGAAAGCAACAGTTAGAACTGGACATGGAACAACAGGCTGGTTCCAAATAGGAAGAGGAGTGCATCAATGCTGTATATTGTCACCCTGCTTATTTAACTTATATACAGAGTACATCATGAGAAATGCTGGACTGGAAGAAGCACAAGCTGGAATCAAGATTGCCGGGAGAAATATCAGTAACCTCAGATATGCAGATGACACCACCGTTATGGCAGAAGGTGAAGAGGAGCTAAAAAGCCTCTTGATGAATTTGAAAGAAGAGAGTGAAAAAGTTGGCTTAAAGCTCAACATTCAGAAAACTAAGATCATGGCATCTGGTCCCATCACTTCATAGCAAATAGATGGGGAAACAGTGGAAAGAGAGGCTGCCTTTATTTTTGGGCTCCAAAATCACTGCAGCCGTGAAATTAAAAAACACTTACTCTTTGGAAGGAAAGTTTTGACCAACCTAGACAGCATATTAAAAAGCAGAGACATTACTTTGTCAACAAAGGTCCATCTAGTCAAGGCTATGGTTTTTCCAGTAGTCATGTATGGATGTGAGAGTTGAACTATAAAGAAAGCTGAATGTAGAGGAATTGATGCTTTTGAACTGTGGTGTTGGAGAAGACTCTTGAGAGTCTCTTGGATTGCAAGGAGATCCAACCAGTCCATCCTAAAGGAAATCAGTCCTGGGTGTTCATTGGAAGGACTGATGTTGGAGCTGAAACTCCAATACTTTGGCCACCTGATGTGAAGAGCTGACTCATTTGAAAAGACCCTGATGTTGGGAAACATTGAAGGCAGGAGGCGAAGGGGACAATAGGGGATGTGATGGTTAGATGGCATCACCAGCTCAATGGACATGAATTTGGGTAAACTCTGTGAGTTGGTGATGTACAGGGAGGCCTGGCATGCTGCGATTCATGGGATCGCAAAGAGTCAGACATGAGTGAGCGACTGAAATGAACTGAACTGAACTGATACTGCCATATTCAGTTTGCCAGTATTTTGTTGTGGGTTTTGTGTGTGTATTTATTTAAGATGTTGATTTATAGTTTTCTTTTTTCATAATGTTTTTGTCTGGCTTGATGTAAAAGTAATACTGGTGTCATAAAATAAGTTGCTGTGTGCCTTCCTTATTTGAACTTTGAATCCCATTGTGAGGAAGTGGTAGTATTTTTGTTTCAAATGTTTGGTAGAATACGTCAATAAAATTCTCAGGGCCTGGAGTTTTCTCTTTTGAAAAATTTTAAACTTATAATTGTTTCTTTAATAGATATAGGGATTGTTTGTGTTCAGTCACCAAGTCAAGTCCATGACCCAATGGACTGTAGAGCACCGGGCTTCTCTGTCATTCGCTGTCTCCCATATATTGTTCAAACTCATGTTCATTGAGTCCATGATGCCATCCAACAGTCTCATCCTCTGTGGCCCCCTTCTCTTCCTGCCCTCCTCCCAGCTTCCCTGGCGGCTCAGGAGGTAAAGAATCTGCTTGCAATGCTGGAGACATGAGTGATCCCTGGGTCAGGAAGATCCCCTGGAGAAGGAAATGGCTACTCACTTCAGTATTCTTGCCTGGAAAATCCCATGGACAGAGGAACCTGGTGGGCTACAGTCCATAGCGTTGCAAAGAGTCAGACACGACTGAACAACTAACACACATATAGCAATATCCACATTATTTAATATTTAGTGATTTTTAACACTTTATGTCTTTTAAGGGATATATAAAATTTATCTAAATTTTCATATTTATCATCATGGGAGCTTTCAGTTCCCTCATTGAGGACTGGGTGTCAGAACCCCTTTTCCCACTGTTGGCCTCATCTCCCATCTCCTCTGTGCATCTTTGCACAGAAGCAGAAGGCAATAGGGACCCAAAGTTTCTTATTCATGACTCCCCCCTTATTTCTCACAAATCCATGGGCCTCAGAATGGGGATAGTCTTTCCCATATATTACGCTTTGCTCTTCTGAATCCAAGAGTGCCCAGCTAAATCTTTTTCTTTTTTTAATATTTCATCAGAGTATAGTTGCCTTATAATGTTGTGTTAGTTTCTACCGCACAGCAAAGTGAATCAGCAATATGTATACATATGTTCCCTCTTTTTTTGGTTTCCTTCCCATTTATGTCACCACAGAGCACTGAATAGAGTTTTTTGTGCTATACAGTAGGTTCTCATTAGTTATCTATTTTATACATAGTAATGTATATATGTTGTTCCCAATCTCCCAATTCATTCCATCCTCCATTTCCTGCTTGGTGTCCATATCTTTGTTCTCTACCTCTGGGTCTTTATTCCTGCTTTCCAAATAGGTTCATCAGTATCATTTTTTCCTAGATTCCACACATACATGTTCATATGTGATATTTGTTTTTCTCTTTCTGACTTACTTCACTCTGTATGAGAATCTCTAGGTCCCTCCATGTCTTTGCAAATGGCACAATTTCCTTCATTTTTATGACTAATATTCTACTGTATATATGTGCCACATTTTCTTTATCCATTCCTCTGTTGATGAACATTTAGGTTGCTTCCATGTCTTGGCTATTGTAAATAGTGCTGCAATGAGCACTGAGGTATATAAGCTTTTTTGAATTATGATTTTCTCTGGGTATATGCCCAGGAATGGGATTCCTGGGTCATATGGTAGTTCTATTTTTAGGTTTTTAAGGAACCTCCATACTGTTCTCCATAGTGGCTGTATCAATTTACGTTCCCATCAACAGTGTAAGAGGGTTCCCTTTTATTCACCTTAACCAGCATTTATTGTTTATAGATTTTTTGCTAATGGCCATTCTGACTTGTGGGTTTCCCAGGTGGAACAGTGGTTAGGAATCAGCCTGTTAATGCAAGAGATGGAGGAGACACAAGTTTGATTCTTGGGTCAGGAAGATCACCTGGATTAGGACATGGCAACCCACTTCAGTGTTCTTGCCTGGAAAATTGCATGGACAGAGGAGCCTGGTGGGCTCCAGTCTCATGGGGTTGCAAAGAGTCAGACACAACTGAGCATGCATGCACACATTCTGACTGGTGTGATGTGATGTCTCATTGTAGTTTTGATGTGCCTTTCTCTAATAATTAGTGCCACTGAGCGTCTTTTCATGTGCCTCTTGGCCATCCATATATCTTCTTTGCAGAAATGTCTATTTAGGTCTTCAGCCCATTTTTGACTGGGTTTGTTTTTTTTTTTTAATTGAGCTGCATAAGCTGTTTGTATATTTCAGAGATTAAACTATTGCCAGTTGCTTCTTTTATTTCTTTATTCCTCCTTATGCCTTTCTCTAGGATTGAGTATTTTTATGATTCCATTTTATCTTTCTTTCTGGCTTATTACTTATATCTCATTGATTCTGTAAGTTTTATTGAGGCTTTCAGAAGTTTATCATATACAGCTTTAATTTCACATAATATCATACTCTTTCTTATAGCTACCATCTCTCTGCTGAAATTCTCCATCTGTTCTTGAATATTTATTATTCTATTAACGCCTATAACATAACGATCATAGTTATCTAAATTCCCTATTTGTTAGCCCAACATCTAGTTCATATCTAGTTGTGTTGATTGCTTGGTCTCTTGGCAGTATATTGTTTCCTTTCTTGTTTTGTAATGGTTGGTTGAAAGGTGGCCATCTAATGCAGTACAGCAGAGACTCACGTAAGTTGATATAATGGCTGGAGCATGTCTTTTCTTTTGCTAGGACTTCAGTGTAAGGGAGATTAAGCCAATCTGGTTAGGAGTTCAGCTGGACTCAAATCTTACCATTGCCCTCTGTGCACCACAGACTTTGAACCTCTCTAGCATTAACTTGTGTTTAAAGGGGGCCGATTTGCCAGATGATTTTCCTCAATGTCTGCTCCTCCTTTAATTTTGGGTCTCCCCTTTTCTTTGTGCTTGTGTCCAGAAAGGAGTCTCTTTCCACACTCTTGTACCTCTCCCAATAGCCCATTAGTCTCACTTCTTTTTGTATATTCTTAATTGATGACACCACCCTTATGGCAGAAAGTGAAAAGGAACTAAAAAACCTCTTGATGAAAGTGAAAGAGGAGAGTGAAAAAGTTGACTTAAAGCTCAACATTCAGAAAACTAAGATCATGGCATCTGGTCCCATCACTTCATGGGAAATAGATGGGGAAACAGTGGAAGCAGTGTCAGACTTTATTTTTCTGGACTCCAAAATCACTGCAGATGATGACTGCAGCCATGAAATTAAAAGATGCTTACTCCTTGAAAGGAAAGTTATGACCAACCTAGATAGCATACTAAAAAGCAGAGACATTACTTTGCCAACAAAGGTCCGTCTAGTCAAGGCTATGGTTTTTCCAGTAGTCATGTATGGATGTGAGAGTTGGACTGTGAAGAAAGCTGAGCATGGAAGAATTGATGCTTTTGAACTGTGGTGTTGGAGAAGACTCTTGAGAGTCTCTTGGACTGCCAGGATGTTCAACCAGTCCATCCTAAAGGAGATCAGTCCCAAGTGTTCATTGGAAGGACTGATGTTGAAGCTGAAGCTCCAATAGTTTGGCCACGTCATGCCAAGAGTTGACTCATTTGAAAAGACCCTGATGCTGGGAGGGATTGGGGGCAGGAGGAGAAGGGGACGACAGAGGATGAGATGGCTGGGTGACATCACCGACTCAATGGACATGAGTGAGTAAACTCCAGGAATTAGTGATGGACAGAGAGCCCTGGTGTGCTGCGATTCATGGGGTCGCAAAGAGTTGGACACGACTGAGCGACTGAACTGATGTGAATTTTTGGCCACATCCCACGATGTGTGGGTCCTTAGTTCCCTCAAAACGAATAGAACCCACATCCCCTGCATTGAAGGGCACAATCTTAGCCACTGAACTGCCACAGAAGTCCCTCTCTCCCTTCTTATTTGATTTTCGCGAGCCTTGTGGTAATAGTGGATGAAGGAGCAGTCTCTAATCTGGCTTAGCCTTGGTCTCGGGCATAAGATGTGTCTCTGAGTCTCATGTGTAGGACTTTTTCAGTTTTTCTGCCTCCTTCCCTCTTTGAACTCCAGGATATTTTCCTACCCTGCAGCAAGGGTAGAGAAGTATTTTCTATTCTTTTCTCAAAGATCCAATGGATGTTCACCATTGGTCTTAAGATAACAGAGTTTACTACTCTTCCCTACTGGTTTAAAGCTTTTGTTCTGTAGGAGAGATGGGGAGAAAGATATGGATGGGGCTTCATGTTTTTCTATAGATCTGTGATATAGTTTGGAATCAGGAAGTGCAATGACTCCAGCTATGTTCTTCTCTCTTAAGATGGAAGAGTTTTTTGTTCTTTCATATGAACTTCAGAATTTTTTTTTCTATTTCTGTGAAAAATATCATTGGAATTCTGATAGGGGTTGTACTGAATCTACAGATTACTTTGGGTAGCATGGGTGTTTTAACAATATTAATATATTCTAGTCATGAACAAGGGATAGCTTTCCATTTATTTGTGTTTTCCTTGCCAAGTAGTATTTGAGGCAAGAAGAAAATCCAGGGAGTTATTTTCATGTTGTTCATTGAAGCCTGAGGTACCCAGCTGGTTTACCTTCTTTAACCCACCTTTTGTAGTATTGTTTGGCAAGTTTTATATGCAATGTCTAGGGGTTTTGTTGCCATCAGCAGAAAAATAGTCATATTTAAATAGCAGGAAAACACACTTACTTCATCTGCCCATAAAAATGGATTAAAAAATATGTATTTCCCCATGTATCCAACAGCCAAGGAAAAATTGCACAAGGCAGTTAAATAGCTGAGGAAGACATCATTCAAGGATATTGCAAGAGAAGCAAGAGATTTGAAGTTAGTCAGAGCTCAACTCCACTGAAACAAAGTGTGGAGAGCTTCCAAAAGCTGTGGTAGGGGCTTCCCTGGTGGTTTAGTGGTTTAGAATTTGCCTTCAGTACAGGGGACATGGGTTCAGTCCCTGGTCAGGATACTATGATCCCTCCTGCCATGGGGCAACTAAGCCCACATACCACAGTGAAGAGCCTGCACAGTAAAAAAAAAAAAAGCAAAACAAAAACAAAACAACAACAAAAAAAGAACTGTGGTACAGGGTAATGGAGGATATCCATGTTTGCTAATTAGCTTTACTGAAGCAAAAAAAAAAACTTTCTCACATCTTAAGACAGTAGAGTATTTTACAATTTGGAGTAAGATAACCATAGCAGTTGGCATCTTATTCCCCCATGGAAACTGGAATATAGGAAGTTTACCTTGACACTTACATTGCAAAGGGATGGCTCCCAAGTCTTCCAGAAAGACACTCTGGGTTGTAAGATGTCAAGAAAAATTTTTTAAATGATTTACATCTCAAGGGAGAGAGGAACAATTTACAATGACAACTTCTCTAAAAGGAGGTCAGAGATCAATAGTCAGGAAGAAGTCTATGTACAGTTGTCAAGCGGATGAAAATACAATATTAAGGCTGCCTCGGCACCCATAGGAGATAAGGGCTTGACATCATCTAATCATAGGCGCAACTATTTCCCAGTTTCTGTCTCTTATACATGGATATGTTATGAATAATGTGCATCAGTATCATTATCTTATGTTGTCCTTCCTTCACCTACTTGTTCAAAGCTATGTGCCTCTGATGTGCATATGAGGAGGAACCCATTATAGCTCATGGCCAGGCCAGTAACAGGTATGGCAATATACATTTGTAGGAGCATATTTATCCGAGCCATTTCATTGATTCCTTTTAGGTCCTTTATGATTTCTGATTTGGCTGTTTTCCTCAGACTTGTGCTTTCTGACAGGTGTTTTCAAATGTGTCTCTGCGTATTCTTGAATGATACTCTGTTGCTGACTCTACTACATGACTTGATCTTGCCTATCACATAATAGAGGGAGTTTAATTCCTGGTTGACTATCCTGCTGATGAAGTTTAAATTTTGTCTTGGACAAACCTTTTCTTGTAGGATGAGACACCAATAAGTAATGCCCATCACTGCACCCACTTCATGCTAAATATTAGAATCTGGGTGTGAGGGGAGTTGGCAGGAGACTATTGAAATACCATCGTTTGCTTTTTAACATCTCTACATATTTTAACATTTAAGGTTGTTTTACATGGAGGCTGGAATTTAGTAAGCAATGACAAAATTATAAAGTTTTGCAGACCTACTTCTTCATAGAAAGAAATGGAAGCAAAGAACCAGAATATGTATATGCATCTCTTATTGAAATCAACTATTCAATATGGATATTGGCAGCCTTAAAAAACAAACATCACACACATCTCAGAGGCCACATTCATCTTTTAGATACTAAAAAGGATTGCATTGTTTTTAAATAGAGAGCTTGAGCGGTGTCAAAAGTTGTTTAGATCTTCTTCCTTTCTTGGACTTGCTTAAGAAGTGAATGATGCATGAAGGTTTCCTTCTTCCACAAAGGAAGTTTTCATAAACTTATGAGCTCAAAAGCCAACAGTGAAAAAGCAATGCACTTTTTTGTTTCAAATGGTTCCCATATAGCAATTATTATAAAGACGGAGAAATCTTTATTATGTTTGGAGGTTATAGTATATATTACAGTATTTAAAAGCGGCCTGATAACTGGCATTGCTTTATTCTCTCCTTCCAAAGGCACCCCACCAGGGACATGTAACTTAAAGGTGATAACTTAAAAGGCCATAGTGTAGTCTTGCAGAAATTGTGAAAAAGATAAAGAGAATGGATCTGGCTCTTAGTCTAGGTTCTATCACAATCTTTGTGTAAAAACTTAGAAACATCCTTTTATTTCTATAAACCTGATTTACTCTATTTGTAAAATAATGCATAGAACTTTTATTAGACTAGTATTAGAGGAAATGACATTTTATATTTTAATTATGCCAAAAGGGTTTTTTCCATATATTATATCTTTGATCATGATATGATGCCTGATATTTTTAAGTTTATTTAAATCATCGTTATTATTATTATTTTGGCTGCATTGTGCAACAGTGGGATCTTTACTTCATAGACCAGGGATTGAACTCATGTCCCCTGCATTGGAGGATGCAGTCTTAACCACTGGACCACAGGAGAAGTCCCCTAAGCTAGTCTTATTAAAATGGGATTTGATTAATATAACACTAGTTCATATCACTAGAGGGCAGTATGACAAATCAGACTTTCTCCACAAAATGTATATAAAGTATCCTGGAGGAGTTGGAGAAATGTGCTATGTAAATTTAAGTTGTTCTGTTACATTACATGATTTTCTGGTCTTAGAACATACATCATTAGAAGTAACCAGCAGATATTTTGTTGTTATCATCCCAAAGATCAGTCAATAAGTGGCTGAACCAGGATTTGGAAGCAAATTGTCTGCTCTTATATATTATGTGCTCAGCTGAGGTGCAGATTTTGGGTGCAGCAAGAGTTCAAAGATAGAAGAGATCTTTGCTAAGGGGTGGAGAGATATTAAAGTAAAATATGCAATAACAAGAGAACATCCTAGACTGAACTGAATCTTAACTGCTACCTCAGGTGTGGTTTGTGATTTACAAGTACATGGCTGAAAATAAAAAATTTCATTTTTATATTAGATATTCGAAGATTTCCACATATATCAACCTTATTCCTCTACAAAACAGACTTAGACAGTAAAACTGTGTTATTTATTGGTCCACTCTTCTCCTGACTTCAGTTTTCATATCTACACATGGAAGAACTTGGAATAAATGTGTGCTACCAGTAGTTCCTCCCCTGCTTAATCTTGATTCTGTAAATTTAAAGTATAGGGAATGTTGAGTTCATGTGGAAATTGAATATTGAGTTCATGTAGAAATTGAAATTCCAAATGCTGAAAGCAGTTATGACCTCTAGGCTATGAATGATAAAGAGGAAATGAGATTTGCAACTGTCTTTTCCTTCAGGCATAGGGCCATAAAGGTTGAGTATAAGTTCATTTCCATCAAACTTAGGATTCATCATAATGCAGAGACTTACCCAAGTAACATGCATTCTTGGTATATCATAAGGATTCTGCTCTGGTGTTCATTCATACAGATCGGCCTACATTATGTTGCAAAAAACCTTTGGGAAATTACTCAGATGAAGTTGGAGAGCCTGGTACCTTCGTATAATAGCCTTCTCTAGGAGGTAGATGTGGCTAGTAGATTTTGACCCTTGTTCTTAAGCACAGAAGGCCATATGCCCTCTTGTTCTTTCTGAAAAGCATGGCTGTGTATTCACATGGAAGGGACATGGATAACATTTTCAAATACTTTGCCTAAACATCATTTGTTTAGGAATCTTGATTACTGTCTTTTAAAAATACTATACATTTATGGTTTGATTAGTGGGAAAATTGATTTAGTATGGATTAGCATTAGAGGGAAAATTAACATTGACTCTTTTGAACTGTGGTGTTGGAGAAGACTCTTGAGAGTCCCTTGGACTGCAAAGAGATCAAACCAGTCCATCCTAAAGGAAGTCGGTCCTGAATATTCATTGGAAAGACTGATGCTGAAGCTGAAACTCCAGTACTTTGGCCAGCTGATGCGAAGAACTGACTCATTGGAAAAGACCCTGATGCTGGGAAAGATTGAAGGTGGGAGGAGAAGGGGACAACAGAGGATGAGATGGTTGGATGGCATCATCAACTAAACGGACATGAGTTTGAGCAAACTCTGAGAGTTGGTGATGGACAGGGAAACCTGGTGTGCTGCAGTCCATGGGGTCACAAAGAGTCAGACACAACTGAGCGACTGTACTGAACTGGTGGGAAAATTAGCCCTTCATGTTCCAAATGAGGCAAAAGAAAGTTATTACTGGAATCAACCAAAAGCCCATGATTTCTGCCCTTGAAAAAAATTAGAACTAATAAGTAAGTTTACCTTTTCCATTTGTTGGACCTCCATTTTTTAGGGGTTGGGCTAGACATGGGGAACCAGGTTCTATCACTAAGGAAAGTCCACTTCTGAGTTTGGGAATGTCTGGGTTTTAGAAGAGCTATCTCTGGGCAGAGGACTAGAGTCAGTCCTAAGCAGCTTAACCTCTAGATATGCTTTGATATTGCAGGGATTTGATTGATAATACAGGGCTTGTGAATGTTTTCACCAGAAACCTATGGTTTTTGAATACCTTGAGTTTTGCTTCAATGTCATCACTTTCAGCTTTTTACCACTAAGTCCAATGTTGGCTGTAGGTTTGTCATAATGGTCTTTATTATATTGAGGTTTGTTCCCTCTATATCCTCTTTGTTGGGAGTTTTCTTTCTTAAATCATAAATGGATGTTAAATGTTGTCAAAGATTTTTTGTGCATCTATTGAGATGATCATATAATTTCTGTTCTTCAATTTGTTAATCTGGCATATCCCATTGATTTCTGAATTCTGAGTCATTCTTGCATCCCTGGGGCAAATTTCACTTGATCCTGGTGTATGACCCTTTTCATTTACTGTTGAGCTAAGTTCACTAATATTTTGTTGAGGATTTTTATGTCTATGTTCATCATTGCTATTGCATTATAATTTTGTTTTTTTGTGACATCTCTTTGTCTGGGTTTGGAATCAGGGTGATGCTGGCTTCATAGAATGAGTTTGAAAGTGTTCCTTTCTCTGCAGTTTTCTTCAATAGCTTGAGAAGGATAGGTGCTAGATGTTTGGTAGAATTCATCTGTAAATGTGTCTGCTCCTGAACTTCTGTTCTTTGGAATTTTTTTTTCTTTTAATTACTGATTCAATTTTCTTATTGGGGATCAGTTTGTTCATGTTTTCTATTTCTTCCTGGTTCAGTCCTGAGAGATTGTATGCTTCTAAGAATCTATCCATTTCCTCTGGATTGTCCAATTTGCTGGAACATAATTGTAGTGATTGTTTATGGTCCTTTCTGTGGTGTCAGTTGTAGCTTTTATTTCTGATTTTATTTGAGCTTTCTCTTTTTTTCTTAATTATTTAGCTAAAGGTTTATCAATTTTGTTTATTTTTTCAAAGAACCAGCTTTAGTTTCATTGATCTTCTCTATTTTAAAGTATGTATTTCATTCATTTCTGCTCTGATCTTTATTATTTTTTTCCTTCTGTGAACTAGGATTTGTTTGTTCTTCTTTTCCTAGTTGCAAGGCTAGATTGTTAATTTGAGATTTTTCTTGTTTACTGAGGTAGGCTTATATCACTATAAAATTCCCTGTTAAATTATTTTTGCTGCTTCCCACAGATTTTTGCCCTTGATATTTGTATTGTTTCTCTTTGGTTGGGTAGCTGGCCATGCTTAATCATTTGACATCTTCTAGTCTGGCTACACTGACTGAAAAGAGTGTGATTTTACTGTCCTTTCCAAGTGAGTTGGAAACAGTTTTAACAGGCTGATAATTTTTAGACCTGTCAAGTTAGTGGTTGTTTTTATTGCAAATTAGATTTTCTTAAACTTCAATCATAACATTGAGGGGATGATCCTTGGTCGTGCACAGGTCCCATGGAGCACTCTTAGGACAAAGTTCTGGGTCTGTTTCTCAAACTTGGACCATTTACTTCAGAATCACCTGTACTGGGGCTCTAAGACCTCCTGAGTGAGAATATGCATTTTAAGCAAACTTTCCCTGTAATTCTTGTGTGCAGACTAAAATTTGATTAAGACTGTTGCAGAGATGGAGTCATTAAAGTATTGTGCTTATTTTTAAACCAGTAACAATACTTTCGTATGTGATTAACATAGCAAATCATACTAGAATGTGATCTCCTCCCAAGCAGGAGCCATAGCTTGTTGCTATACAAAGTAGGTGCTCAAAGAATATTTTAGACATGAATATTAAACTAAATCTACTAGGGTGCATCACAGGCAGCCCAGTGATCCACTTAGGCTAAATGGGAGATTGGTTAAAATATATGTGGATCTGACTTTAATAGTCTTATTCCATACAGTGTTCGAGGATCCAAGAAAATAATGATCAACCATTGGAGGTGGATGAGAAAGCTAGTTAGAAATGGACCCAGGAGCAGAATTTATGACTTCAAATGCTTAGATTATTTCTCTTTTACTATAATCGCTCAGATATCTTTCATTTTTGATGCTTAATGGAAAGGTACACAATCTTAGTTAAGCTAAGCTAGGTTTTTTTTTTTTTTTTGAATGCCAGCATGAGTAGACCATTATGTGACCATAAAAATAAATCAATTTTATTTTTATGTCAATTTGTGTGGCTAATGGTTAATATTTTTAAAGTTAGATTGATATCTATAAATGGTATCAGATAGGAAAGTCCTAGATGAAGGCAGGCGGACCATTGTCTTTATGGCCCTTCAGTAAATACTCAAAGCCTGTTATTGCCATTTGTAAGACCAAATCCTCTCTAGGCAAAGTTTCTCTCCTGGCTTCCCTTACTCTTCCATGCTGCCAAGTACCTCTCCTGTAAAGATTAAGGTACATGCATCCTCTCCAGACAGAGGAGGTTTCCTATCCTGGTTTTGCCACCATTTTTTTTTTTCCTTGGCCGCACCATGAGGATTGCAGGATTCTAGTTCTCTGACCCAGGCTCCAGCCCGGGCCCTAGCAGTGCAAGGGTTGAGCCCTAAGCACTGGACCCTCAGAGAATTCGTTGCCCCTTTCTAGTTCTGTGCCTCAGCCTCCTCAATGATAGAATAGGGGTGCCTGCCTCATAGGGTTTTTATGAAGAATAAATGAGCTTATAATTGTAAAGCCCTGAAACCTAAAATCAGGAACATGCCAGGCACTTAATAAACGTTGACTTTTATTTTCTGCCTTCCCCTTCCTCTGCCGTTGTTGCTCGCTTCTAGAAGTTAAAATAACAGAAAGTTTAGATTGAAAGGACCTGTGACTCTTCCAAGGGGAACTTTTACATACAGAGAAACCAAAGCTAAGAGTTGTGTAAGTTTCCTGAGGTTAAGTGTTTACAGAGAGAAGGGATACGAGGACCGGATTCTCTCGCGTCCATGATCACGCGAGATTTCAGGGCGTGGCTGGTGAAGGCTGGAGCCAGACTTTTTTCCTTCTGCCTCCCTTCCTCACTCCTTTGCAGCAGGGGTGACAACTTTCAGCACGGGGTAAATTGTGTTGGTGGTTTAGGATTGCTGGTCAACTTTACCACAGATATTGATGCTCTTGTTAATATTGTTGACTGAAGTACAGATGTCTTTACTTAAGGCCATTTTCAAACATGAATGGGGTATTTTTTAAATTGTATATAGATATTATGAAAAAGTTAATAAATAGGGAGTTAAATTTTAAAAATTAAGCGAATCTTTGCAGTTTCAAAATTTTCTGAAGAGTTTTATTCTAACTGGTAAACATTAGCGATTTCTCAATTGGTGTTTGGGACCAGAGCTTCTTAGACATAAGCGAGTGGTACTAACAATAGAGCATTAGCAGTTACTGCTGCTTTATCTGAGTTTTTATTACAGAAAAAAAAAAAGCTCTCTTATTCTGTGATGTCCAACATTTCAAGGATTTGGAAGGCAGTGGAGTTGCTTTGCGTACTTGCAAAATGTGCTTCAGACTTCTAAAATTTAGCTTCTCTATAAAGATGTCAAGAGGTGCTTATTATGGTTTTATTGAATAAAATGGGGAATTAATGGCTTGATGAAACCATCTCTTGTAATATTAGCTAATAAATGATGTTATAACATGATATTCTAATCTGAATATTTCTAGATGAGAGAGAGAAAGAACACATGCAAAGTACACATACTTAAACCAGAAATTCACAATAAATGCAGAGGTTACAGCTTGAGAAATGGGCTTCTAGGAAAAAAGAAAACAAGGCAAGCCTGCTTTCTATGTGGGAATAATTATGTCATGTAATTTGCATGCAAATATATTTAAACTAAAGAAATAATTCTAAATTATTCATAGCATAAGATTAACTTTGTATAGCCATTATTCCCTACATAAAATAGATGCTATAAATCATGCTTTTAATGTAGAGGAGAAGAGCTGAGGTGAAAATACAGTTTCCTCCCAGATGCACAAAATGCAATTCAATATTCTGCATTGAGAGAGGTAATTCTCAATTACAGCATATTGGAATTACTTGATAATCCATTATATGTGAGTAGTTTAAGCAAAATGTGCCTCTTTACAACAAATTAACTTTTCTTCCAAGGATGTATTTCTACTCTTTGTGTAAGGTAATAACGATTTATTTATAAACTATAAAACATATAGCACTGTTATGCCTACAGCACTCAGAAATTACTTGGCTATATATTCATTAAAGAGAAGTAATTACTTTCCAGATATCTCGCCTACGATCTTTTATTGACCTCATAATGCAATTGCTATGCTTAATAGATGATGCAGCTGTTTATGCAATGCTTTTCACAACATATGAGTTGGCTACACAAGTTCAATAATAATTCAAACAGGCACACCCGCTTAATAAGCTTAACAGACAGGAACACGGAGTCTGTTGTACATGGGAAAATATCAGTTGAGAGCCCTAAGGATATGGAAGAGGAGGGCAAAAATGATTAAATGTTTTTGTGGTAATTGATTTGTAATTGTTACTGCCCACATTTGGTCTCATTGGGAAATAACAGTTTCTAAGGATAGTCACTGAAATCATTTGAATTCTGATTTGGGGAAGATTTTGCAGAGTTGGAATTTGTTTTCTTAAAGATGCCAGAGAAATATTCATATATTGCTCTGTACTTGAAAATATAGGAGCAGTAAAAGTGACGATAATACGACAATAATTTCTCACTTCCTTGGGGGGATCTTCTGTGTTGTTTTGTGTTGTGTTATAGGTTTTTTATCCAGTACTTTTCTGACATGATAAAGAAGACATTAATGTGAAATGAAAGGGTGAGTGCAAACTTCATGGGGATAGCAAGCAAAATTGAAGAAGTATGTTATATAGATTCAAGTAATAAGCTTGGAATGGTGACTGCTTTCTACTAACTTTGTAAATTACCAGGTTTATTAAAAATAAATATTTGAACCATCTATATGAACTTATGTGTTTGTGTATGTATGCACACATATACAGTCATACTTGTATATATTATATAAGCTCTTCAGGCAAGCAGGTGAAAAATGACAAGGAAATGCTTTTGTAACTATGTTTAAAAATTGAAATAAAATTAAATTCTCACTTTATTGTCTACTATATCAAAGTCCACTGTTCCTTTAGAAATATGTTACTATTTTAGTTTATTTCTGCTCATAATTTTACTTTAGATTAAGAATATATTCTGAGATGGCAAAGTGGGCTATTCTGATAAAACCTTCTTCATATACAAGTGACTGTTATTTTTAGGAACACTTAAAAAGGGTAAAAAGCTAGGTATCCATCTTATTATTTTAGTTTCTTCTAACAAAGACAATTCAGGCAACATTTTGAAAGAATATTGAAGAGGATGGGGTTATGAAATCTAGAACCTTGATATTCAATCACTTAAAAGCAGACTGTAACTTTGGTCAGGGAAAATATTAATAAGTGTTCTCTGCTCAGCATTAGTATCATATGGTAGTATCATTTTTTATTAACATAATACAAATACCCTGTGCCGGGCTATGCCTTTCATTGCTTGCGGCTTTGGAATCAAAATGTCACAGCAAATTTCACTTTTCACTAATAGATTGAGACCAGTAGGTTACATTAATACCAGTGAACAGAAGTGTGATGTCATGCCCAAATGGCTAAGTCAGGCACATACAACAATACCTGGAATTGTAGCTTGATTGTCCTTGTTCCCAAACAATAGCAGAAAGGTGAGAAGTTTGTGTAGGTTGTTTATGATCTTGTTGGAGAAAAGTTCACCTTTCTGCACCTCCTCTATATGCATTGTCAAAATATCACATTATCCCAGTCACTGGAAGTGAATTTACTGCTAAATACCCATTAGGTTCCCAGGAGATGCCTTACATTAATTGTTTAGTGAAAGCACCCTTAGGCTATCACCAGGGAAGCCCATTAAATGCATAAAAGGAGAAGTTGACAGAGATCCCTGTAGAACAAGATGCATCTACCAAGCTCCACACTTCTCCAGGAAGCAGCCTATGAGGCCGTGTTGAGAATGGTCATTTGGGGTGGGGGTAGTTTTTCTTCCTTTTTCTCCCCTACTAGTACACACAAAATAAAATAGGAGAAAAAAAAAAATGATGTGAGAAAATGATTAGCAAAAGACTGCTCACGAATTGTAAAGAGAATTAGTTTCTAGGTCTTGGTTCTGGGCATCAATGCAGTTTACAGACAGCAAACAAACTTCGAGATGAAGGGAATGATTCTCCCGAAGATATTATAAAAGAGAAAGGATGGTAAACAAGAGGGGAAATTCAAGTTTTTAAAGTTTAAATGTGAAGAAAGAGACTGGTCGCGAAGTATCGGGCTAATGGCCAACTAGGCTGATGTAGGGAAAAAGTCAAGCCATAAATGAATGACAGTACATTCTGGCAAAATATGTTTTCATAACTGTCTGCCACATTGCATCTGAAAACGTTTTCTGTTCTGAATATAGCACAGTTTTTTTTATCACTCCCTTGTTAAATTACAATTGCTTGTGAAACTATTGTACGTCTATTATGCACTATTATGTTTGTTTATTTCACATCATTTTGTTTAGAACGTTTCTAAAAAGGAAATGTAAAAAAGCAAACAAAATATGTGCTTTGTGTCATAAATCACCCCACTTCCTTTTTTTGGGCCTGCATTACTGAGAAAATTCCACTAGAGGGGGCACTAGTAAAACAAGAAGCAAGACAACAAGGTTTTAACTTTATCATTCTTTTTTCTTAGAGGTGACAAAGTCTCACCCTCCTTTCTCATACCTGGACAGGGATATTTTGTGGAGGCTGCAGTGAAGCAGTGAATATGCCACAGAAGAAGAAGTATTTAAAATACTTCTGTTAGCTTCAGTTTCTTATTTTAATGTTAATGTGCAGTCAAGTTTCAGCCAAAAGAGCAAGAATTCTTGGTTAAATATAGACAAGATTTCATGGATTTGTATTCTGACTGCTGAAGGCTGAAGTCATAAAGAAGAGTTGTTCCAGTAATTTTTCTTTAGTGACTCCTATCATTACATAAGCAATTGAAAGATGAGAATTATTCTTTAGTCGTCAAATTGAATTTACCCTTGTCACAGGCATGGTCTTAACTAGTTCATCACTGCAAACTTTTAAAAAGGTAATAGAAAAATGTGTCATTTGTTTATAATTTATTAAGAAAATGAGAAGAAAGCCAAAATTTGCAAAGCATTATTAGCTTTAATTATAGCTATTGATTTGATGCTGTAAATTATCACTCTTATTTTTCTTACTATGTAATATATTTATTTACGAAATTTCCCTAATAGCTAACAATGCTAGTAAGAGAGAGGTGCAGTTGTCTACGAGATGTCCTATTTTTACAATGAGGGGCACATCTTTGTCTGTTGGCCCACGTGAGCTTTGTCATCAGCAAGAAATTGTCTGCCCAGAAAGAGTCCAAATGGACCTCTCTTTCTAAACTTCTACACTTCCTAAATTTATAGCATGACAAAAATATATATTTTTCAGTTTAATTCTCAAAAAGCTAATAAAATGCCATGCTATATTGGATTAACTAAAATAATCCGTCCTAAATCCATATCACAATGTCCGGCAGAATACTTATTCTCAATAAAAATTTTTATTTGCTATTATCATTCCTTCACCAGGCTTCCCTGGTGGCTCAAATGGTAGAGAATACACCTGCAATGCAGGAGGCCTGAGTTCCATCTCTGGGTTGGAAAGATCCCCTGCAGGAGGGCACGGCAACCTACTTCAGTCTTCTTGCCTGGAGAATCCCCGCGGACAAAGGAGCCTGGCGGGTTACAGTCCACAGGGTCGCAGAGTTGGACATGACTGAGCGACTAAGCACAGAGATCATTCATTCAACCTATTCCTTCCTTATCCTTTGGAATATACAATTTGGCTAGGTTTTCAAGATCTGCTAACACCTTTAGGACTTCTATCCAATCTTTTTCTGTGTTACCTAACACAGATTTTCTGAAGAAAGGAAACTGGCTACTCCTTGCTTGAAGATCAGCTTTCTACTCTGACACATTAAAATGTTGTGAGTTGGTATTTCCTCTGCTTGGGTTTGGGGGATTGCCAGTATTTCTCACAAATGTCAGAAGAATGTTTTAGAAAATTAGTGTCTGAGATCTCTGGCTATGTAAATTTCATGTCACTTAAAAATAGCTCTGGAGAGAATAACCATCACGTGCTCTGTATCAGAGTCATTAGAACATTTGATCCAGATTATGTTCTTAGAAGTTACTTAGCACAAATGCCTCCAACAAATGGAATCTGTGGACAAGAGGAGTTAAGCTCAAGGTCACAGGGCTAGCTCTAAGCTGAGCTGCCATCGAAATGTGAGTCTCAGAATTATTTTAAAACTCAAATTATGGAATTGATCATTTACTGGTTTGATTCAAAAAATAAAAAAAGAAAGACTTTGTGAATAGAAGGTGAGGAAATGCCCCAGACCTACTGTAAAATTGCGCAACACTTTAGAGTTCATGAAATTCATTTCCAAACAAGGTTGCCTTTAATGATGCCTTGGTATGTGGTGGGACTTAATTAGGTCCACTTCTATTGCAATAAAACTTTGCTCATATCCTCTTGTGACTTTTTCATTCCATTTTTATGAATTCTAATACTCAGTAAGTAAAGGCTGATACCTCTGTTGTGCAAACTATTAAGCTGATAGTCTTTGGAAATGGTTATGGAGGGTGTTGGCTCACTGGTGCTGCGGTACAGATTTTTTTTTCTCCCCTGCTTTGCTGTTGTGTGACCTCAGGTTTGTAATAGACACATAGAGGGGTGATGGTGTTTGGTGCCTGGGGCTGTGTCACCAGCCTGGAGAGCTGTCCTGATCGTCATACTCCTTTATTCCCTTCTTCCAGCCTAAAGAAGGGAGAGAGGAGGAAGGAGCAAGGTTACTTCTTTGATGTCTAATTCCCTGTGGTCAACAGGGAACTTGGCCGTCTCTGCTTGAGAACATACCTACTGATTCCCTTGGGAATGAGTTTGGTGAATTAGAGAATTTCAGTATTAGAAAAAAAGCTATAGAGAATTCACATTCAACTCTATTGTATAGATTCATAGTATTTAAAATGACTAGCCCTGGGTCATTAACTCTCTTATCTATTTATTTGTTAAATATGGTACTTTTTTTTTTTTTTAAGATTCTGTGCTGCTGAAAGGGTTGCACAACTAGATAGTGGTGGAGTTAGGAAGGAAATCTAGTCTTCTTAGGTCAAAGTTCGGTGTTTTTTTCTTAGCTACAAAGCTTCCCATAAAACAATTGACCATGTTGTTGTCAATATTAAATCAATAATCCAATTCTGAGTCTTTGACTGGCTTAGTTTTTTAAAGCAGGCTGAAAATGGTATTTTTGAGCTATTCTTCAATGTTCAAGTGAAATGACCAATTAACTGTGACAAAATATGTTCAAAGGACTGTGAATTTGGAGGTCTGCAATTCCTTATTAATCGCTGAAGTATTTTTCCATGTTGCAAATTTTCTCTAAAATAGTTTCAGTTAGGTATATTTTACTTACCTTTTCCCCCTCCTTCTAATCTTATATAATTGTTTTATTTTTTGTTAACTAGTAGAGATTATATTATTTCAAAAATAATGTGTGTATTCTATTTAGATGGCCAGCTCTATCCAACTTGGGATAGCAAATAGTGCACGATGCAATTTGGGGAGCATTTCCAAATAATTTTCTTGTTCAGCTAGTCTCCAGCCAGTTTATTTTTATTTATTTATTTTTTCCAGCCAGTTTATACTGGGAATTCCCTCACAATTCCTTATTTGCATTTAAGATATGGATACAGACAAGAGGTAAGCCAACTGCTGGGTGACAAATTTAAAAATATTTGGCTATGTAATTAAGTGATTAAGACTGATTGTCACAGGAGCTTTGATTGGCTGGAAGAACACATTTTGATAGAGGGAAAGAGGTAAGAGGTTGAAAATAATACTTCAGGACAGGTGGAGTATTGCACTGGGGCCAGCCGGGGGGCACTCGGAAGGCAGTATGCACTGACAGGGGAGGGGGGAAACGTGAATGTCAAAAGGGATTAGAAAGACAGGGAAACAGAGAAGTAGAGGCTTATAGATTTTTTAAAAAAGCAAAACCAACCAAACCTTGACCCTCATTCATGTTTTTATTTATTCAGCAATTTTTAGTGCCCACTATGTGCCAAACATGATGCTAGCCCTTTAAAATAGTGGCGGGTTTGTATTGTCATTAAATTCCCTGGTAGAACAAGTGAGTTGCCTGCGAACATCTGAGAAGTAGGTATATATTCTAACCCTGCAGGCAAAATCCACACTGTCTATTTGCACCTTTGCCTCAGTCTGTCCTGTTTCCTTTCACTGGCTGTGATTTCAAGGGACACCATTAGGATGAAAGAGCACCAGTGCGGAAGTGGGGACGCTGAGCTGTTTCTGCCCACGGAATTGTCAACAGGTATGCACACAGCATCTGTGACTCCGGCAGAGCTGACAGGCTAAGAGCCAGCTGCGGCTTGCTGTTGAAAATAATAATAATATCCACTTAGGGGTATGGAATTATTTATCATGACTGGTGGAATTTTTGCCAAAGGCAAAAAATGAAAATATCCGATGAAAAATGTCCTTAGTGCACAGCCCGTCATATTCATGCACTGAGATTAACTCTGTGACCAAGAATCAACCATCCTAAAGTTATTACTGTTATTATTTTGCTTTTTAAAAGACATTGGGAATTAAGGAATCAGAGCAAACATGGCAATTGGTGGGGTCTGTATGAACATTAGTTAGGACAGAGTTTGCCTGCATAAGTGATGTCTCTGAAGGAGCTTCTTTCCTTCCTTCTCTTTATGCTTTTAAAGTTTTGAAAAATTATTTTTTCTCAGATTCATCATGACTTTTATTTTTAATCAGAGTATAATTGCTATATAATGTGTTAGTTTCTGCTGCACAACAACACGAATCAGCTATACATATGCATATATCTCCTCTCTCTTAAGCCTACTTCCCACCCTCTTCCTTCTTTTTAATTGCCTTTATTTTTCTTTTACTCTCTTCCTATCTACAATCATTCTGGGGCCCAGAACAGGGATGTGAACATAGCAGAATGTTGGGATAGAAACCTACACACAGTATTTATATGAAACCTACAAGATGGTGCTCTATTTGGCTATGTTTATATGCTGAGTATGATTAATTTTAATACTTACGGGGGGTTATTATCTTCCTCAAGCCTGACTGTCCACTTATTGTTATCCTGACGTACTGTTTGTATATACACAAAGTCTATATACACATCACAGCAAGGCACAAGTGACGAATGTGACTGTTAGCTTGGTGTGAGTTCTTGCCAGCCCTCTGACTTTGCATGTGACTTGATAACTGGATAAAGGCCAAAGTGACCTGCTGCCTAGGCTTGGCCACTATGAGCCTAGGTGACTGTTTTCTCTCTGTAAGAAAAGACTGTGTCCCGGAATCTGATTTTTGTATTAGTATTCGGAGACCCTGACTTTGTGTTCTCAAGCTGGGTCTAACAGCACTTCATTTGACCTGTCTCTGAGTCTGCACTTCCCCTCGTGGTACACCTCACTCTGTATTCTTGGCTCTGGTAAGCCTTTATCACTGTGGTTTGTCTTTGTAAACATCCACTCCAGGTTCTGTCTCATGTCACTTCTCTGGGTATCATTTCCAACCTTAATTCTTTGGAGCCCATTTCTAATTTTCCTTGGTTTCACAAACCAGTGTGTCCATGGGAAGCATTGGTTCTTCCTCTTGACACCTGAGGAGTTAGGACTAAGGGACCAAAGCACCAAAGTATTAGAGGGAAATTGTGCTGTCTTTTCTGCTTTTAAATTTTCCTATCTTGTTTTTTCTTCTTTCCTTTATCCCATCTTTCTTTACTCCTTCTTTTTCTTTTCTTCTTTTATTTAGTCTTTTCCTTTGCTCTTCAATTCATATAGGTATGCTAAAAAATCTGCCGTGGCATTTTGGGGACTTGACTAATTATTAGGTTATAATAAGATATCATGGATGGGGATTCCAAACATATGACTTAAATTTAACCAATAAAAAAGTCTAATTTTGCTATTTCTTCTCTATGTAGGATATAATCCTAACAGAAACAAATCTAAAGTTACCCTGAGATGCAAGACTCAGATTTGGGGGATGTTCTAGGTTAAGAAGAGAAAATTGTTATCATAAGAAAAATGCTTTGGATGAAACCAAATAAATTAATGAAAATAGTGTTTCTCAAACAATATTTAATGTACATTTTTAGTGTTCATGCACATATCCTTTGGCCTCCACATTTTATTCTATCAAGAATATTTAAAAAATTATTTTTCATTTCAGATTGTATGTAGAATCTTAAACTAACTTTATAGAAATATAGAAATTTATTTGTAGTATATGATCAAAGTAAATATAGCAAGTCTTGAAATAATAAATCCCATAAATAATATTTTTAAAAGCATTAAATAGAATTTTACTGAAGATAATTTCTAGAATTTTAAAATTCTTTTGTTTAATTGGAAATAACTTTTAAAAGGAAACTAGTAAGAGGTTTCTTAATACACGTTCGTATTTCCTCAATTTCAATCCTGAAATCCAGAAACCACTGGGAACTTTAAGCTTAAAAAAAATTAATTTGGCATCAGAAATTGATCTGAACTGAGAAGGCTACTTATTGCCTTTATTCATCCTAGCTATTATGAATATTCATATATTTCACTACAAAATGTTAACATGTTCCATAATGATTCAGCCCTAGGCTCCATTGAGAGTTCTACATAATATACTGTATGTACATTTTGAATTTTGCAAAATTCTGAATTACAAAATATATCTGGCCCCATGTTTGATAGGGGATTGTGGACGTGTATATGGGTTACTTTTCTAAAGTAGACTGTAGCTCTTATTTGGAATCTAACTGTAGAGAACAAATTACATTGAGGAAAGTAAACTGTGGGTTGGCCCCTCCAAGAAAGTAGAGTTCATTTTCTTTCCATCACACTAGGTAAAACCATCTGACGTGATAGCATGTTGTAGCATTGTTGTAGCCAAGTTGAAAATTAGATGAGTCACCTTCAATGTATATCCCAGTGAATCATCTTAAAAGAAAAAGGAAAGCAAATATCATAAAAAATGTTGGTACCTGGCTTATTTTTTTAAAATTCCAATATATGTATATTTACTTTGGCCCAGTTTTCTTTTTAACTCAAGAGCTTCTACTAAGCACAGTTTTGAAATTCCCTGGAAAGTACACATTGCTCTGATCAGCCTGGCTTATCAGCCTACAGCCTTAGCAAGTGACTGAAGGAATCTTAACATGATTCATCAAGGGCCTCTTTCTGAAGAATTCAATGATGAAAACATTTGACTGCTGCTCATCTGGGCAAACAAGGGTGGTTTGATCTCCACACGCTTTGCTGAGCTTAATACTTTACTACAGATGCATATCAATACTCAATCTATACTTCCCTTCACATTCATTGAAAGAAACTTAGGGAACAATCCATTTGCTGCTGTTGCTGCTGCTGCTAAGTTGCCTCAGTAGTGTCTGACTCATTGTGACCCTAGGTACTGTCACTGGCTAGGCTCCTCTGTCCATGGGATTCTCCAGACGAGAATACTGGAGTGGGCTGCCCTGTCCTCCTCCAGGGGATTTTCCCCATCCAGGTATTTAACCCACGTCTCTTACATCTCTTGCATTGGCAGGCGATTCTTTACCCCAGTTGAGTGCACCGCTATGTACATTTAAATCTCTCACATGTCTCCTCTCTCTCTTCAGCACTGCCTTTAAACTTGGCTTGGAATTCCCAGGTGGCTCAGTGATGACGAATTCGCCTGCCAGTGTAGGAGACACAGGAGATGCTGGTTCAATCCCTGGGTCTAGAAGATTCCTTGGAGTATCTACCAGAGGAAATGGCAGCCCACTCCAGTATCCTTGCCTGGAAAATTCCATGGGCAGGGATCCTGGTGGACTCCAGTCCATGGGGTGACAAAGAGACATGACTGAGCACGCATGCCCTGCAAAGGACACCTCAGTTTCTACGGACAAGTGTTCCCTGAAGTGGGGTGAAGGGTTTCTGAAGCTATGTCATTTGTCTTCACCATCAGGATATAAGAAATAATTCTTTGTATTTAAATAGCAGGAATTTGTTTCAAAAGATGAAACTGTTTTTTTTTCCCCCCAGTTGTTTATGTCTCCTGTTTGATTCTTTAAGAGAAAGAGATTTCAGAGAATCAATATGGTTTTATTTCAACCATGAGATATTTTTCCTTGAGGGGAATAGCACATTGCTGGGTGCTTGTTACTTTGGAGTCACAGGGAAGTCTCATTCTATTAACAATGGCATCAGTTTTATTTTTCTGAGATACAGGGGCACATAAAGCCTTTTTCCAGCAGCTGGGAAATTATGACATGATACACTACCCCCTACCCCCTACTCCCCCAAAATAAAGGCATTCTGTTTCCAGGATGAGATTCCCTCCGGGATTTCCAATCTGACTGTGATTACAGGAGGAGTGATAATGGTTTTGAGCCCAGGGTGCGTTTACTCCTACGTGCAGCTATGCAATCTGTTCTCTGCCCAACCTTTCTGTATATTAATATCCTTAGAAGGATACACTGCGAAGCAGTATTCTAGGCCTAAATCATCAGAAACAGGATAAATTAGGCTACAAAAGGCTACTTTGGGAACAGTATGGAGGAAGTGTGTCCTAACTGTTAGGCACACCCATATCTAGAAGTGTGGGTAATGGACTGGGATTCTGTACAAAATGGGTCAGCATGAATGTGTGTTCTTAATGCCTTAGGTATCAGCCATTGCTCTTTTCACAGATGGGTTGGGCTGTATGTTTTCAGTTTGAATATTCATCATAGCATTGCATACAACTACCCCACCAGCAAAACTCCAGAGCCATACAGTAAGAAAGGCACAGAGAGGCACATATAGAAAATACACAACTTGAGAAACTCTTCCAGGAATCTATACATTCTATACATCTCTGCTGCTGCTGCTAAGTCGCTTCAGTCATGTCCAACTCTGTGCGACCCCATAGACGGCAGCCCACCAGGCACCGCCGTCCCTGGGATTCTCCAGGCAAGAACACTGGAGTGGGTTGCCATTTCTTTCTCCAATGCAGGAAAGTGGAAAGTGAAAAGTGAAAGTGAAGTTGCTCAGTCATGTCTGACTCTTTGCGACTCCATGGACTGCAGCCTACCAGGCTCCTCTGCCCATGGGATTTTCCAGGCAAGAGTACTGGAGTGGGTTGCCATTGCCTTCTCCCTATATATCTCTATATCGTAATAATTGATCTATATAATAATGTAAATAATAATAGGCATAGTAACAGCATCTAAATAATGTATGCGTGTTAGTCACTCAGTTGTATCTGACTCTTTGTGTCCCCATGGACTGTAGCCCCCCAGGTTCCTCTGTCCATGGAATTCTCCAGGCAAGAATACTGGATTGGGTTGCCATTCCCTTCTCCAGGGTATCTTCCCAACCCAGGGATCAAACCTGGGTCTCCCACATTGTAGGCAGATTCTTTACCATCTCAGTCACCAGGGAAGCCTACACAGGCATAGTAGTTACATAGTTACATAGTTACATCGTTAAATAGGCATAGTAACAACATCTAAATAATATATAATATATCTATGTATTACTACTGCAAATACTACTACAAAAAAGCTTGTTTCTCGTGCTTGGGAGCTTGGTGTTTAGAGCCACCAAATAACTTCCAGGTAGTCAATGAAAGTTTTTTTCTATAAGCCTTGAGAAGTGGGGCCAGAAGGAAATCTTTTCCGTTTAGAAAGATGTTATATTACCGACTCCTGCCTAAATTGGGGGACTAGAGGCTGGAAGGAGACTCATTAAGCCAGACATCCACTTGCTGGAGACGTAAGAGGTTTGCACAAGACCTCACAGCATGCCAGGGAGATAATGGCATCCTAGCCCACGAGTTTTGGTACTTCAGTTATTTATTTATTTATTTTGAATCACTAAGAAACCAGATTACTGCAGCTTCACTAAACTAAGGTAGCTCCTCTGCCCAATTTCATCAGAACGACACAATAGATCCGAGTTTAAAGAATACCAATTTGTAATTACCAATTTGTAATTTTAAAGACTACCAATTGTACAAATACCAATTTGTAATAACCAATATCAGCATTATGAGGTGGGCCCGGTTTTGACCATGATGATACTGAGCATTCAGTAAGTAATTTGTAAGTAATTATTTGTCTACTGATGATGCCACAAAATATCCAGAGTTGCCAATATGAGAGGAAACATTTTAAAGACCTTTCAGATGGACAAAAGAATCTAAAGGTAGCAACATATTCTGGAAAATTCAAAGACTCTGTACTTTGGTTAAATTTATTTGGAAGTGCTATAAAGTATGTGATATGTAGTATCCATTCTCTCACAGTCTCTCTCTGTAGACATTCTTGTACTTGTCTTTCTTCCAACATGAAAACTAAAAGAGAGACGTTAAGTGACTTGTCTAGTACTGCACAGTGAGTCATAAGGAGGGGTCATGTATGTCCTAAAATTCATCTTCCAGTATTTTATATGTTATATTTTTCCTCCAGCTGGGTGATATGTTGAGAAGGGACATCATATCTTAATACCGTGGCACCTGGACTTTATTTAGTGCCTTCAATAAATAACTCTTATCTTTCTGCTAATTTCACTAGGTAGCGGTAGTTGATTAGACAGTCTAGTGAAATACCATGACTTGCTATAACTCCCCTCCATTCTGTTTGAGAATTTATATACTCTATGTAGGAGTGAAAATATTGACCTATGGACAGAAATATTGACCTATGATGAACTGCAGTCCATGGGGACGCAAAGAGTCAGACACAACTGAGCGACTGACACATACACAACCTTAAAAATCTCTAATCTCAACATCCTTCAGTCATTGGTTGTAGTGTGGTAAAGGTTACAAACTGTTCTGGGGAGGTTGATCATCAAAAATACATTGTGTCCCCAGATAACTTCCCAGAATCACATGAGTTATTTCTCTTTTGCTTCGAAAGTCAAGTGATCCCTTAGGAAAAAAAAAAACCACTCAGAATCCATCCAACCTCCTGGAAAGCTTAGAAGAGAAGTCAAACGTTGCACACTTGCAGATCAGACCCTGCAAAATAGCTTGACTGCTAGAGAATCCTTTGGGATATCAGACATTAGAAAATATATTCCAATGCAATGCTATCACCTGAGGAGGGTGAACCACGGAGACTCTCAAATCCTGAAAATAGGACACCCTCCTAGCACTACCTCCTGAAAAAGAGCTACTTGTTGGAGGGAAAAAGTATATAACCCTGCAATTATCCAACACCAGACAACTTCTTGAATCCAGCTCACCTAAGCTTTTTTTTTTCTACTCTGAAAGCAAAATGAATGCTGTAAGCAGTCAGAGTACTAATGGTCTTTTTTTTTTCCACATTGTTCCCCTTCCTCCCCCTGAAATCTGGAGCAAGGGACTGCAGAGACTTCAGGAGCCTCTTCACGCTATCACTTCACAGACGAGAAGGTGACAGCTTCGCCAGGGACTAATGCAGTCCGACATAATTGAATGTGGCCTGGAGCGAAGCAGCTGCCTGCAGCCACTCTTGATTGTAGCTGTCATCAGGTAGCGCCTGGTGCCGGGAAATACATTCCAGTGGACGCCAGCCCACCACGCAGCTACACGGTGATAGCTTATTTACCCTTACTCCGCGACCACAGTTTTGTAGTTAATAATTGTCAGTATTACACCGCTGAGTGAGTGTGAACGCTGAGCCTTTGAATTATCAATAATCTTTGTAGTGATCTCTTTCTCACTCTCTCTCTTTTGCTCTCTTGCTCCCTTTCCTCGGGAATTAAATTGTTCCCCAGAATTCTGGATTTTGTCAGAATTTGATTTGATTCAAAACTACTACTCCATCCATTTTTCCACTTTGTTTAACTTAAAAGATTCAACATCCCTTTACAAACAAAACAGCAGAAAAAACTAAGAATGTCCCTACTTTTCCTGTGTATCGCAACATCTCACAAAATTATCTGCCAAATCAGGTTTTGTGAGTAGGACGAAAAGTATTTGAAGTGTTTGGATTTCTCTTTAGAGATTATAAAAGCTCATTAGATGCAAATGAATAATGATTCAAAGTATTACATGTCTCCTTCCAACCAGGTACGCACAGATTATTTTAGGGGGTCAGGTTAAATCCTATGTAAATAATTTAACTTTAAGATAAACATTTTATATGCAAATAAAATAGTATGCAATAAAATAAATATATAGCTATTTTAATATTTGTATGTTCATAGGAAAAAGAAAGCTATGTCACTCTGTAAGTTGAGGTACAAGTGAATTGAGAAATCAGCATGATTTGGATTTTGTGAATTATTTTATTAATTTTGTATTATTTTTGATTTAATAACTCTTTTAAAGTCATATAAATATTTCTGACTTTTTTTTGTATCCCTTTGACATTGAGATAAGAGTTAAAATTCCTCATATATTACTTGTTGCAATTAATCTTTAGTTATAATTTTATTCTAATGTCAGCTTATGGTGTGAGATTTATTTCACAGGTTCGTGGAGATTCTGAATGATTCTGAGACTGAATGCAAGCATACAGATGTCTGATGTTATTGCCAAAGAAAAAAAGACTGGATTCTTGAAACCAATAAAAAATGATAAAATCTATTCTTTTCTTAGAAAGTTCTATTGTTTCCTCAGAACCACGCCTTCACCCAAATACCTAGTTTCTCTAACCAAACCTTGTCTATATTTACGTCCTGTGATATCAATACCATTCTCCTTTCCTGCCCCTTCCCCTCCCAAATTGGACTCTGTCTGGCACTTAGGAAGGTATTTGATAAAATATTTCAAATAAGTAGCTAAGGTAATATCTGCATGAACAGGTTCATATGCAGCCAAATTGTTATTTTATTGGGACACTAGGATCAATATTTTTGTTCTTTGCTAAGTCATGACTAAACCAGATACTATTTATTCAACCCTATATATCCATGCCCCTAAACCTAATCAAAGAGATGTAGAAAGCTGAATTTTGTTGAATCCTAGTCGCTAGGAGTCGGACATGACTGAGTGACTTCACTTTCACTTTTCACTTTCATGCATTGGAGAAGGAAATGGCAACCCACTCCAGTGTTCTTGCCTGGAGAATCCCAGGGACGGGGGAGCCTGGTGGGCTGCCCTCTATGGGGTCACACAGAGTCAGACACGGCTGAAGCGACTTAGCAGCAGCAGCAGCAGTAGCTAGAGAGACGATAGAGCTGAATTTTTCAAATTCTAAAATATCCACTATAAGGGCCACACAATTGACATATACGACCTATATTGCTTGAACTTCTTGAAATAGATACTCAATTCTCTGACATATGGAATCAAATTTAAGAGAACTTAGACTGTTATACATATATATATATATATAAAATTTTTTTTCCTATAAGAAGTAAAAGAGGAGAGGAATGTAATATTTATTAGTTCACTGTGTGTTTCCTAGAGATTTCCACACACTTTATTTTCTCTGATATTTTCAACTGCCTTTCAATGGAATCTATGCTGCTTGCCCACATTAAATTAGAAATAGATACGGTTAAGTCCTTAGTTACAGATTCAGGAATTCCCATGATTACCAACAGAGCAATAGGCTGACGTATTTAAAGAACAGATTCAGTCAATTGCAACCCGTTCTACTTTCAAGTCTTTAGAATCTGCACAAGGCACTCCTTCAGAAATGAGCTCCTCAAATGATGACTTTGATGAGGATCCCAACTGTTCCTCTCCCTTGAGTTATGAAGCTGTGCTTAATTGTCTGAGAAAAATATTACCTGTGGAAATAAAAATGAATTGCATTCACAAACAAAGATTTCTTCAGTAAATCCCAGCAGAGATATCCACCTCCCCTGACCCCCAAATTGGGGAAAACGTTGAATTTGTGAAGTCATCTCCTCCAAATTATTATTCTAAACATTATTTGGGAGGGACAGTATGAAATAGCATTTAGCAAATATGAAAGTAAGAATAATTCTAAAAAAAAGAACAGATTCTAGAACAGTATAATATTTTACTATAAAAGTAAATTGTTACATGCAAGTGTATTTTAATATTTTGCATGTTATTTCTTTCCTGGAATTAATTTCTTGTTTGCCTTTTTTCTGTAGGTGTTAAGCTATAAATATTTCTATGGGCTAAGATTTAAGGCAAATTGCTTCACCCATTTAATTCTCTGGGATTCTACTATGGAAGATGTGTATAGGGTGAATATTTGGATTGGATGAAGTTATTTCTCTGACTTAAACAGGTCATTTCTGTAACCAAAAATATTATGACCCGAATCTCATCAATGTGGAGATGAATAGAGAAGCAAAGATTGAGATTTACTTGCTGAGGTATAATTTTAGGTGAAAGTAGGTTCCAAAGTGAACAACTTCTTTTCTATATTCTGAGGTGGAAATATTGAAACATGATCAGTGTTCACAGTACGGGAGGCTGACATCTTAAGAGTTAAAACCTACTTCTGGTTCATAAAGGTAAATCACCAAAGTGCCCTCTCCTAGTCACTCTAGAAACAAAGAAAGAGATAATGTTATAACCCTCCATTCTAGTTCCTCTGTTAACCTGATTATTTAGAACTAATAGAGAGTGTCAACACTGAAATTCCAACTGTCTCCAGAGGCTGAATTTCATGAGCTGTTGTTTACAAGCCTACTTCACTCTGCCTGAAAAAATGCAATGCAAATCTATTATTACTTTTTAGACATTAATATGCACCATTTATATGTATATAAATACATTGATAAGTATACATATAATTATATGAACATTTCTCAATGAAAAGATAAGGAACTAAATGAGTAAAAGAACCCAAAATTAGGATGAGACAGCAATGGCTAACTTTTGATTTGGAAACATTCTGAAACCAAGAAATGTCTTTTCATGTGGTTCTACACAGAGGATAGAGGAAGTGGTCCTCAAATGTTTTAGATCCCTTTTGGTTCACTAATTTCAGCTGTGATGCATCAATACTGCAGTGTAATGTCAAACACATTGTTTTTATAGATTCTCTCTATGCCAGGATCTGCTCATTTCAAATCACAGTCAAAATTATTTGCTGATGATTCTTCTACTTTAATTTAAAATATATGTTTTCTATTTTATCATGCGTGCTGATCAACAGTAATCTTTTTTTTTTTTTTTTTAATGAATGAAGACTGTATTTTTACTTCATCAGTTAGGTATAAGCAAACTACATTCCTCCTAGACTTTGTTTTAAAATGTACTGCATTTCACCTGTCAGTGATCAATCATTTTGCTATTAACCAAGGCTTTGTTTACTGAATGGATCATTTTTAGTAACTTTAAACATACACGTCAATGAAGATACATAGAAGTCCTTTCATAAAGTAAGGGTTTTACCCTAAAAGAGCAAAATTGTTATGTTATAAGCAGAAGTTCACCATCACACGATTTTTAAGATGGACTTTGAAAATAGTATCAGGACTATTGAAAATAACGGGGAAAACGCATCTGACAAAAAAAAGTCTTTCTATGTTTCAAGACCAGGAGCTCCTAGGAGGTTGCCGACAATGAGATTGTTCTCAGTCGTGCGGTCCACGGTCCATCCCTGTGAGGGAGACCCAAGTTTGCTGCATTTCCATGAACATGAAAAAGTGTATTTTTAAGAGTCGGCCAACTCTGACTAGTCAGCTGTCGGATTGTATTTAGATTTGGGGAAGGCTGTGAGAGGATTGAAACCACTTGTTTCTCTCTCTCTTTCTCCACTTGTCACTGCGATGAAGTTGGCTCTGGCTCCAGGGAGCCCTTGGTAAAGTACAATGCCCAGGGCTACGGGAGATGGAGGCCTCAATAACTGATATGAAAGGTCCTTAATTAAGCACTTAGCATTTCAAGGCAGTCATCACTGCTCGCCCACAGCCCGAGCTGGCAGTCCGTCACCGCCGATAGGCCACCTAGAAGACTAACGTGAGTTGAGTCGAGTCTTTTGTACTTGAGGCAAGACGCCCCAGGCACAGGCTGATCCGGTGACCCTCCCAGATACACTTTCTCTGCCGGAAGGAACAGGATATCGGATGTGACAACACTGCAGCTCGGGAAGGATTCCCCCCTCCCCGCCGTCCACCCTGCACCCTCCGAAAGATCAGGGATTCGAGGAGAAAGTTAGAATGACACTGGCACTTCCTTGGCTCAGCACATCGGGATGAATACAACGGAACCCAATGAATGAATAATAATGAACGTTATTATGAAGCAAAAGGGAAACCCCCCTCACTGTAAAATGTCAATTATTTTGCCATTACCCAGGGCCTCGAAAAAGTTAACTAGGAAAGAAACATTTCCTTTTCCAGCCCACCCCACCACCGCAGCCTATAATTCTCTGGGCACGGGAAACCAGAATAAGCGTAAATGGTTGGGGGGAAGTTTATCTTTATATTAAGGAGCAGGGAGAGTTGGCAGCATTAAAATGGAAAGGGTTAATGGAATGAACTATAGATTAAATTGTAAAACAATCAAAGAAAACCAAACAGTTTATAGCAGACAACCATCTTCTGGTGTTTGGGTCTGTGTCAAGCCATGGATGTGGAAAATTAAAGCCATACTGAGAAGGGAAATGAACCATGTCTAATACATCCCCAGCAATAAAATGTTTTCACTAGGACTGTAAAACTGTGGCTTACATTAGGAAAAAGAAAATCAAACTATATGTCAATTCCACATCATGGGACATGAAGTGTCCACAAAAATTTATATTACTATTTAGAAGTGTTTCATTCTGGTGTTTTATTGTGATTGGATGCGCCCTCCTCAGTATCTTTTGACTGGTATGAAAATGATTTGAACTACTTTTTTAGCATTTATTTTACATCTATTACCTGTTCTATTACTTTTTATTATTTTATTGTGCTTGTGTAGAGGATTTTGCACAGTTTTCATTATAATGTAACATTAAGTCAATTTATTTGTGTATTACATGCTGTATAATTGCACCTTTTTCTAGAACAATTTGGATTTCATTATCTAACAAATCAGCACTGTTACATTTCTAAAAGCTCTTGTTAGAAATCAAGTGCATTTCAAAGTAGGACAACAGAGGTCAAGTTTACACCAAAAAGATTCCTTAGCGATGCTGGAACTATTTCAACATCAGGTGAAGGTCATATTGAAAAGAGGGACAGACTTGTTTCTATGAGAAAATATTTAATTATTCACTATTGTACTAGGTTAAGATCAATAAGGATCAATATTGCAAGAAAAGAAATCTTGTAGAACAAAGAGCTGTGACACCGAACTGATAAGAGTGAGATATAGATCATGGAAAGTACAAATTAATCCAGGAAAAATATCAATTGTAACTGTATTTCTTTTATTATTATAAAGCGTATCAAGATACCATTTGGATGCTTCATTTACAGGGACAATAAATTATAAAACTACCAATCACGATGAACTGTGTGTATGTTTTTACATAGCTGTTTCCATAAACTGACGTACACTTAGCACAGACATGGCATAATGATTTCAGGAGTCACACAGGTAAAGTGCAAAGTGCTAAAAAAAATTAAAAAAACAAACCCACAATCACTAAGAAATTAATTAAGTTGTCTAATCATTATCAGAATGTGGCTTGATGTTTTAACAACATAGCTGTATTTCTACATTTTCAATGAGGTAGCATGTACAGATGATAAGTGCCTTGACACTACATTTTCTAGACTGCATCCTTGATATTTATCCCATATTATTTTGGGTTTTGTTCTTGTTAGACTCTTGGTGGGCTCAAGATAGTGATCATCTGATACTTATATATCTCTACAGCTCTATGACCACCAAAGAAGCCCCATTAACAGCATAGATAGTAGTAACATTAACTTTCTACTACTAATAGTGATAAGCATCAAGAAATAAGCCACTGGTTATGACAATAAGTCACTTTATTTAGCTCCGAAGAAATGGATTACTAATGATTTTTTTTCCTTTAAGAATATGTAGTATCAGAGAACTTTAGAAATCTAAAGAAAATCCCATTTTTATCTGTCAGGATAATGATCAAGTTCCCTTTTGAAGAATTTGGGTACGTATGTACCAAAACTTTACCAAATGAAAGGTGTCTTGATTTTAAAGAGTTCATTATAAAATAATAGAAAATATTTCATTTAACCTGACAGTTCTACCTATTATTGAAATGTCACTCAAAATAGTCAAGAAATATCTCTCAGTGAGGATTTTTATTCTCCCACTCACACCAAAACTGCATGAAATGGAGGAGAGGATGCTTTGGCAAAAATTTTAGCATTTTTTTTTTTGACATATGAATAGTGTCATTTCATTAAATCTTGGCCTTTTAAAAAAAATCAAATTGTTAGCTTCACAAAGACATTTTTAAATAAAAGTTTCTGTGATGTACTGTCTTGTTATTGTCCTACACAGGAACTCATTGTTGAGGAAAACAACAATAACAAAAAGGCATCCGTGTATTTGATGGTTGAAAGAAACTTGAATGAAGTCTTCAACTAAATATCTTCTTTTGCCCTTGTCTGTTTCTTCAAATTTCCTTTTTTATACTTTATCCTTGAATTATACTTTTTCTAATTTTATGATTTATTTCAACCCTTGGATTTTAGATGCATTCTAGTGATACAAAAGTCAATCTGTTCTTGGCCTCTACTTTAATCAGCTCTTCATTCCTTCTGTGAAATTCCTAATGTTAGCAGCTAATCATTCATGTAATTCTGCTTCTGCCAATTTGAATGGTATGTTTGTTCCCCAAATTTGCACCTTTCCCTGTAATTATATAGTGTGTTATATCAACCAATAAAATAACTGCCAAATATTTGCTCTATGAAAACTGTTGAGCACTTAAAGAAGACTTGATGAAATAAATTGCAATAAATGATTCCCGGTCTTCTTGTGAAAAAGTAAGAAAAAACATATACATTTTCAATTCTATACATACACTTTGCAGATCTCATCAGAACGCTCAGTTCTAAAGAAATCCAAACTAAAAATAGTAGCTAATACTTCATGATGATAACTTTGGCTTTAAAAATAGGTACTCCAATCAGGAGATCCATACTCAAAGAAAAGATCTTGTCTGTACCTCAAAAGTTTGGTGCATGTTTGAATGGACATTACTCTTTACTAAGTTAAAACGAATTTTAAATGAACACATGAATCATTTTTATGATTTCCTTGATGATAATGCTATACATCATGCTAGCTGAATTTAAGGATTCCCAGGAGCTATACTGACACCAAAAATCAGTTTAGATATATACCACAACAGAAATCCAAGAGTCTAGATTCATATGTATTGTACAAATGCATAACCAAGCTAAGCAAAATACAATGATTTATGGAAAAATGAGGTAATTTTTATATCTTTCATACTGAGAAATTAATAGGCACTATTTTAATCTCCTAGTTAAATTAAGAATTAAAAATTAAATATAATTTTTCAAAGTTAAAAAGTAATCACTTAAAAAATGAGCAACAAAGAGCTATATTTTCTGAATTATTAAAGGGGAAATTAAAGAATGAAAACCTATTACCAAAGATAGGAAAAACAAGCTATTTACAATAGAAACAAAATGACAAATATGGGACCAAAAACATAATCAAAATATATATAGGGTAACATATGTTATGTACCATAAAAGTATATGTTGTAAATCTTTTGATAAATGTAATTGAAAAAAAAAAAAGCATATAAAATTGGGTGAAAAATAAAAGTGATTACTATCTCCACCAATAAAACCCCACAAAACCCTCAAAGTTTATAAGTAGAAAAATAAGAAATGCAGAAATTCAGTTAAGAATTAATAATAATAATAAAGTTGCCATTAATTTTTTCACATACATACTTAACTTAAAACTTCAAATATTAAATTGTTTCAATTAAATAAAATAAAAGATAATGAAAAGAAAAATAAATTAAAAATTCAAACATAAAGAATTAGTGATCCAATTATTAATATCTCTATAAGTTGAGTTCAAGTTAAAAGCATAAAACAGAGGGGAAGAAAACTCGAATCACTTTAAAAGTAATGATAAAATGTATGATAAAGATAACTACATAAAGCATAATGAAATCACATGTTTTAAATTACATGGCAGAAAAATACTAGAAGCTATGTTCTAGTATTTCAAGTAGAATTGATAGATAATATTGATAATATTACTACATTGGTAATAATGATAAATATTAATATACTCATACTTTCTTGATAAATCCACAACACAAATTACAAGTAGTGATATAGGCATTTCTAAATAATCTTTTGTCAAACCTTAGTTTATCTAGGGTGATTTTCCTTGTTGCATTCAAGAATCACTTCATTAGAATAAATGTGGGAGTGTTTGTTAAAAAATGAATATTCTTAGCACCTAAAAGCATGGTAATTCCAAACCATGGTTTTTAAGAATGTGCCTGCAGAATCTGAGTTAGGTGACTGTTGACCAATAGCGATCCAGAAAATTAGTAATAATTAGTTCTAAAATGCAAATCTGTAAAGGAAAGCCAGAGATTTCTGTTTGAAGATGATACATAGAACATGTTTATCTCCTCTCCTTTAGAAATCCCTCTGAAATTCCATAAAATGAACAAACACATATTAATTCATAGAACTAGAGAATAGTAGATAAAAACAGATAATAGTAGATAAAAGTTGAAGAACAAGAGAGTGTGCTTCAGGCATTAAGAGATTTCAACAACTCTGGAAGATGAAAAGCAGATGGAAGCATGGTAATTCATGTAGTAGGGCAAAGAAAGGCACAGCTTTGATATTCATAAAGGAGAATGGGGACAGGGGAGACCATTTGTCTCTTAGAATCTTACGGAGGCTTAGATCTAGGAGAAACCAGAGTGCAAGGTGAGAAATGTGGATCAAAACAGGAGGACTTGTTGAAAATTTATATATGGATAGCTGACTCACAGCCCCCCTTCATCCAAAATATATTATAATAAAGTCATATGCCTACTCCCTCCAGTCTTCAAACATTACAGGCGGAAGACTGGAGGTTTCTTCTGTGGAGAAAGCACATGACCTTAAAGAAAAGAACTTCACTTTCTCTATATTTATGCTCTCCTAGGTAGTTGGTTGGCATTCTCATGATCATAAAACCAAATGCAGAAGTCAATAATTCAGGAACACAAACCTAATCAGATGCTGAGTATCTTGTAATTATAATCAAGGAACAAATGAAGGAATTCTTCAGTATGAAAGAGGGAAGGGGACCTGATGGTGGGGAACTATGATATTAGAGCAGCCAGACATACTGAAGTTCTAATAAAAGACATTTGTAAAAGTGTTGAATAAACATTTTATTAATAAAAAGACCAAAAGTTCTGACAAAGAAAAAATTTCAAAGAACCATTCTTGAAAGGAGGAGCAAGATAGGGGTATGGGATTAAGAGCTTTAAATTACTCTGCATAAAATACATGAGCAACATGGATATACTGAATAACAAAAGGAATCATAGCCATTATCCTGTAATAACTTTTAATGAAGTATAATCCATAAAAATACTGAATCACTATGTTGTAAATCTGAAACTAATATATTATGGTAAAGAAACTGTATTTCAGTAAAAAGAAATTCAGCAGAAAAGTGGTAATATAAGGTAGAAAAAAAATTATTAGTAAGTAGAACAAGACAGTGAGACAGTAAATAGGAGAACTAAAAGAGACATTTATTCTTTAAAGTTCAAAATCTGAAAAATAAGAATTCTCAACAGAGAGAATAGAGAAATAGAAGGAAAGAAATTATCAAAGAAGTGACAGAAGAAATTTTCCCAGACCTGAAGGTAATGAGACTGTAGATCTGGGATGTCCAATGAGGTAGCCACTTGCAGCTAGTAAAGAGTTACACATACACACACCCAAAATAAAATTGAAATATGTTATCTATAAAGCAACATAAATCACACAGTGGCTCAGACGGTAAAGCGTTTGCCTGCAATTTGGGAGACCCAGGTTTGATCCCTGGGTCGGGAAGATCCTCTGGAGAAGGAAATGGCAACCCATTTCAGTACCTTTGCCTGGAAAATCCCATGGACAGAGGAGCCTGGTGGCCTACAGTCCATGGGGTCGCAGAGAGTTGGACACGACTGAACGACTTCACTCACATGAAAGAGAGAAAGTGTTAGTCACTCAGTCGTGTCAGACTCTTTGTGACCCCATGGACTATAACCCACCAGGCTCCTCTGTCCATGGAATTCTCCAGGCAAGAGTACTGGAGTAGGTAGCCATTTCCTTTTCCAAGGGATCTTCCCGACCCAGGGTCGAACCCAGGTGTCTCACATCGCAGGCAGATTCCTTACCATCTGAGTCACCAAGTACAGATTCTCTGAAATAAGCTGTGAAGCCAAAAGTTAATCAAATGAAACCTTCCAAGTTCTAAGGAAAAAATATCTTTAACTTTAAAGTCTGAAGTGAAGTCGCTCAGTCATGTCTGACTCTTTGCGACCCCATGGACTGTAGCCCCCAGGCTCCTCGGTCCATGGGATTTTCCAGGCATGAATACTGGAGTGGGTTGCTATTTCCTTCTCCAGGACAATCTTCCTGACCCAGGGATCGAACCTGGGTCTCCCACATTGTAGGCAGACGCTTTACTGTCTGAGCTACCAGGGAAGCCCAATATCACACAAATGATGTATCAAATAATTTACAACTATGAGGGAAGAATATAGATATTTTATGACTTGAAAGGGTCAGAACCTTAAAGTCTAATATCACACAAAAGAAAAGTGAAGTCACTCAGTCGTGTCCAACTCTTTGCGATCCCATGGACTGTAGCCTGCCAGGCTCCTCCATCCATGGGATTTTCCAGGCAAGGATACTGGAGTGGGTTGCCATTTCCTCCTCCAGGGGATCTTCCTGACCCAGGGATTGAACTTGGGTCTACCCACACTGCTGGGACTCTTTGCCATCTGAGTCACCAGGAAAGCCCAATGTCACACAAATGCTGTATCAAATCATTTACAAGTATGAGGAAAGAATATAGATATTTCATGACTTGAAAGAGTCAGAAAATTTACTTCCCACATACCCTGTTTTAGGTAGCTACTTATTTGGAATACTTGGATGTATTCTTACAAAATTCAGGAGTAAATCAAGAAGTGGGACACTATGAGAAAGAGAAAAATATGGGTTCAGCCCAGAATATCAGTTAAGCAAAGTTTCAAGGTAAATTTCCCCCAATCTCCCTAATGTAGGTTACATGAAAAATTTATATACCCCTGTTAACGTGACTTTTCATACTGTTCATGGGATTCTCAAGGCAAGAATACTGAAGTAGTTTGCCATTCCCTTTTCCAGTGAACCACATCTTGTCATGTATAGATGTGAGAGTTGGACCATAAAGAAAACTGAGTGCCGAAGAATTGATGCTTTTGAACTGTGGTGTTGGAGAAGACTCTTGAGAGTCCCTTGGACTGCAAGGAGATCAAACCAGTCAATCCTAAAGGAATCAGTCCTGAATATTCATTGGAAGGACTGATACATAAACTGGCCACCTGATGCAAATAACTGACTCATTGGAAAAGACCCTGATGCTGGAAAAGATTAAAGGCAGGAGGAGAAGGGGGTGACAGAGGATGAGATGGTTGGATGGCATCACTGACTCGATGGAAATGAGTTTGAGCAAGCTCCAGGAGATAGTGAAGGACAGGGAAGCCTGGTGTGCTGCAGTTCTCGTGGTTGCAAAGAATCAGACACGACTTAGTGGCTGAACAAAAACAACTGTCCTTCTACGGGGGGTGACATTTTGCAACAGTGTATTCTAGACCCTAGCCCAAATTCGTTTTGTTTTAATTTGTATGCTTTCTTCACTCTTTGCTAGGATGTAGTAAAGTTTATCCTATTATATATCCTATTGTATGTGTGCAGAAAGGTATCTGAAAGGTAATTTACTGAGAAATTGTTGTATGTTAACTCTGGGTGCTGTGACTTTGGGAGAATTAATTTTTCTCTTTATACCACCCTGTATTACCTGAATTCTTTTCTTTTCTGTAAGTACTTTGTAAACAATTACACATTATAAATTCAAAGGGAACAGCAAAAGAATGGAAATAACATACATGACTGTAAATGGGAGGAAACTGGTTAAATAGATTATGGTGTATTAGCACAATGGAAGAGCTTTAAGTCCCGATACATTGTAAAGAAAGTGTGCCCTCTCCATGTGTAGAGTAGGTACCATTTGTGTAAAAAATATAAAATAAAGAAGCTTATATAATTTGTTTGGGTTTGTCTGGTGGCTTAGTGGTAAAGAATCCGCCTGCAATGCAGGAGTTGCAGGAGATGCAGTTTCAATCCCTGGGTGGGGAAGATTCCCCGGAGGGGGGTATGGAAATCCACTCCAGTATGGAGAATCCCATGGAGAGAGGAGCCTGGTGGGCTACAGTCCACAGGGTCGCAAAGAGTTGGACACGATCTAAGCAACAGAGCATGTATGCACATATAATTTGTTTATACACAGATATTTCTGACAGGGTATATAAAAAGAGAAAACAGTTAACTGAGGAATCTAGATGGTTTGCATACAGGCATGAGAAGAATTTTTACTAAATGCCCTTTTAAAACTTCTGAATTTTGAACTGTTTGAGTGTATTACTTATTTTGAAGTAATATTTTGAAAACTATGTGAATATATCCTTCAATACCTTTGAGGTACTTTTCTTCTGATTTTCAGAGGAAACTCATAATTATAAAACTTACTTAGAGGGTTACTTCTTAAAGGTTTTCTTTTTAATATGCTATTCCATTCAGAAGGTGAATTTGGGATTATATTTTAACAAATCTTTGTCACTTTGAGAGGAAATAATGTTTTTTGGTTTTCAAATATGCATTCCTCTGACCAGGAATGCTTTTATCAAACCTGGGATATCCTAGGTTTCATGGCTATGTATTACAAAAGGGTCAAATTTACTACAATACTTGGAGGTTTCCCTGATAGCTCAGTTGGTAAAGAATCTGCCTGCAATGTGGGAGACCTGGGTTTGATCCCTAGGTTGGGAAGATCCCCTGGAGAAGCGAAAGGCTACCCACTCCTGTATTCTGGCCTGGAGAATTCCATGGATGCAAAAAGTCAGACAGGGCTGAGTGACTTTCACTTTTCATTTTTAAATATTAATACTCACGTGGTTGGCAGAAACTTTCTTACTTTCCTCGGGTTTAGCCTAATTTTATCTCCCAAAGTCCTGGTAACAGCAATAGTAAGAACTTAAACTTCCTGGCTCCTTAACCCCCAACCAGTCACTTTTCAAAGTCCTTCACATGTAAATATCATGTAATCCTCATAGTCCTCTAATTTATGTTAGGTACTTGTAGTACCTTCATTTTTCCATATGAGGAAACTGAGGCACAGAAAAGGTAAGTAACTTGCCTACATTTCTGTCCTTAGCAAGTTGTGTCCTTAGCAAATGTGACCTCAGGGGTAGGTCAAAGGTTCTAGCAGAAGCACAGAGCTGCTGACTCCCAGCTGCAGTTTCTATCCTGGGTTTCTCCTTCCCACATTTCTAACCAAGAACTCCTGTCACTACTGCCTGGGTTACTGTCCACTTGGAGCATATTTTCTCTCCGAATAACAGAAATCTACGTCTATGACTCTTGATTTGCCCCACTGGGACACCATAGGTTCCTTTGTATGACCTCCTTCTTTACTCCCGGAGTGTTCAGGCACCCCCAGGGTGTGGGGATGGCCCAGAGGGTGTGAGCGCATAGCCAGTCTCTTGCTTCTGTAAATGGCTCCCTCAAAACTTCCAGACCCCTCAACTTGCTGTCTTCTTCTCTGGGGATCTGTTCCTATTATTACTGCTGCATTACAAATCACCCCCAAACTAGACGCTTAAGACAACTATGATTTATAATGGCTATGGTGGGTCAAGAAGTCAAGAATGGCTTAATGAGGCATTTTTTGGCTCAAGGTCTTTCAGGAGGTTGCAGGGGCTCCGGTAAGTGTGAGATTCATACTGAAATGTTCTTTGCTCATATTTCTACTTTCTGGGCTGGAAATGTGAGCAGCTGGGGGCTGGAACAGCGGGGACTCCTGGAGCATTTCCTTCAGGGTGGACTCTACATTCTGTCTGTCTAGCATGGGGGCTTCAGGATAGTTGCACTTCTTACCTGGTGGCTCGGGACTGTGAGGCGCAGATCCAGTGAAACAAGGGGAGATGAGGGGGAGAGGGAAAGGAAGGGGAGGGGAAGGAAAGGGAGGAAAACGGGAGAGAAGAGAGGGAGGGAAAGGATGCGAGAGGAAGGGAACAAGGGACGTAGGGAGGGAGAGTTGAATCACCTAAATTCAGAAGTCAAGCACTGCATCCGATTTGTTAGAGGTGAGTCACTAATGCCAGCACTTGTAGAACAGTGTTCAAACCATCACAGGTTCTTTGGCTTTTCCCTCTGTTCCACCTCCTTTGGGTGAATACAATCAATCAGACTGCCCTGCTCAGTGTGAACCTCAAATGTCAGTTCAGTTTGCCCCACAGGTATTTTGGCTCGCATAGTAAGTCAAGCTTATAAGATATTCTGGTCTTCACATTAAGTCAGGCTTTTCTTTTGGTCAATCTGAACATTTCCTGAGAAGGGGAAGTTGCTTGCATGTTGTATTCATGATTCTCATGTGTTACAACTTCAAGAAAGTTGTGTTGTATAATTTCCCATATGCCTCTCACAGAGTCTTGGCTCTGACTGCTAAATGGTGTTTCACTGCACAACTTGGACAAATTTTAAATTATATATATTACTCATTTCAGTATCTTCTTAATACTGTTCTTTCATACCCTTTGCTACTTTAAAATTTTGAGTCGTGACTTTTTTTTACATTGATTTGGAAAACCTTTAACATATTAAGGTAATTACCTTTGATTCCTTGTTATAATCATGTTTTTTTCTTATTGTCATTTGATACCTTCTTTTTGTTCATTTGTTCATTTAAAATTTATTTAAAATATTTTTCTTCATTGAGGCATAACAATCATAAAGTGCACAGCTCAGTATCAAATCATTTCTAGACCCCAGAAAACTGCTTTTTGCCAATTTCCAAACAATACTTCAGAAGTCATGACTATTCTCACCTCTATCCTCCTAAATGCATTTTGCTTGTTTTTGAACTTCATTTAGATGGAATCATACTTTGTACACTTGTTCTGGCTTTTTTCATTCAACTTTAAATGTGAAAGATTTATTTTTATTGTTGTATGTAGTGTTAGCTTGTGTTTTTTTTTTTTTTAATCATTGTACAAGATCCCATTGTATGAATATTCCACAATATATTTATCTGTTCTCTTGTTGATGGACATTGTTTCCAGATTTGGGCCATGAATATTATGTAATATCTTTTGTATATATGCATTCAGTTCTTTTAGGCATGTCCCTATGAATGAAAATGCTTTCAGAGACTAGGTGACTGTTTGAGTTTAGTATATACTGCCAAAAAGTTTTCCAAAGCGATTGTGCCAATTTATGCTCTCACTAGCAATTCATGAAAGCTCTAATTTCTCCATATTCAGGAAACAGTAACATATTTAAAAATGTTGGTAAGTCGCTTAATCTTTATTTTGTTATCCAGTCAAATGCATATGTAGTCATTTAAAAAAAAATAATTTGATTAATTAATGTATTTTTGGCTGCACGGGGTTTTCCTGGCGGTGCAGGCTTTTCCCTAGTTGCAGCGAGAGGGCGCTCCTCTCTCCTTACAGTGCTCGGCTTCCCACTGTGGGGGCGGCCGTGGGCTCTAGGGCATGCAGGCTTCAGTAGTTGCGGCGCATGGGTCCAGTTGCTCCGCGTCATGTGAGATCTTCCCGGACCAGGGATTGAACCTGTGTCTCCTGTATCGGCAGGCGGATCCACTAAGCCATTAGGAAAGCCTGTAGTTACGCTTTTGTTTGCTGTTGTTTAGTCACTAAGTCATGTTCAGCTCTTTGCCACCTCATGGACACATAGCCCGCCGGACTCCCTTGTCCATGGGACTTCCCAGGCAAGAAAACTGGAGTGGTTTGCTGTTTCCCTGATGACAAGAAGTTTACTTCCTTTTAATGTGCTTATTTGTCATTTGGTTATTACCCCTTGGAAAATGCCTATTCAACATTACCTGTATTTTTGATGGTGTTTCTATAGACCATGCTGTTTCTACAAATTCATGGTTATACGTCCGTTGTTTTCTTTGCGTGGAATGACCTTCTCATCCTTTCTCTCTCTCTTTTAAGTTCATCTCAGGGGACTTCCTTGGTGGGCCAGTGGCTAAAACTCAGAGCTCCCAATGCAGGGGGCCCAGGTTCAATCCCTGATCAGGGAACTAGATCTCACATGCCACAACTAAGAGTTCACACACTGCAACTAAAGAGCCTGCATGCTGCAACTAAAATGCAGTGCTGACAAATAAATATTAAAAAAAAGTCATCTCAGGCATCATTTGCAAAAGAAAACCAGCCCCATATAGACCAATTTTGACTATCTGCTATTCTTTTGCACATTCATTGCACCTTGGCATGTCCTCATTATTAATATTACAACTTACACAAATGAAAATTCTTTGTGTTCTTGTTTTAGTCTCCTACACACTTATCTTCAAGATCCATTGAAAGGCAAGGAGGTTATAAAGTAAGAGGCGGAACCTAAAAGGAACAAACAATGGAAACACAGATGCATGGTCCTGGAGAGAAGCATCTATATGTGTGCCTGCATTTTATGATGAGGTTGAGATTTGAGAATCCATACTGGCACCTATATGCCTTCCCTCTAGTGAGAAAAATGGAAGCTGACATCTCAGGGCAATTCTTTGTCAGAAATATACATCTGCATGAAGAGAAGAGAGTTAAAAATTTAATCTGCAAAGCTATTTAGAGAGTGGATAGGCCTTGACAGGCCTCCCAAATGTATTACAAGAACAAGAAGAGTGGAGTTACGGAAAAAAAAAAAGCTGTTGAAGCAAACAGAATGAAACTAAGCTTTCTTGACAGAATCAGTTTGCCAAATGACTTTAAAATTGCACTTGTCCTTTTTTTTATTTCTTTAAATATACTCTAATTTAAATGACTGAGAGAAGCTTTTAGGATTTTTAGGGTGTCTTTGGTGACTTTAAAGAACTTTAAGGTAAGATACCACAATAATATACATAGTGTTATTTGGGAAAAGTTTGTGAGAAATAAAATTAAAAATTATGAAACCACTAACCAGTCACCAAAAGGTGACTATATTTCTAAAATAATCACACTCTCTGCCAAATATATTGCTTGACATGAATAAACAGAATAAAGTTTAAGCAATCAACTTCCAAAAAACTGACAATTTGATGTCGTTTGATGTACTCTATATTCTTTTTTTTTTTTTTTTGCCTATTACTTTAGGAGGTTCACCTGTATATGCCAACTCCCATGTTATTGTTATAGGGAAAAGTATTGTTCTATTTTTTGTCTTGGTATTACACTTCTTTGTCCTTTAAATTTATATTTACTTCCCTGAATGCTAGATTAATCCAATATATACCTTTTTTAAAAAAAATAAGTGCTGCTTGGCATAGGCAGATCACCTTTACCAAATAGTTAAGAAAATAAAGGTATTGGGAATTTCTTGGTGGTCCAGTGGTTAGGACTCCATGCTTTCACTGCCAAGGGCCCAGGTTCAATTCCCAGTCAGGGAACTAAGATCCCATAAGCTGTGTGGTGTGGCCAAAAAAAAAAGAAGGAAACAAAGGTGTAAAATCATATGAACTTTTTGAGAGATATAGCAACAATCGTGTAATAAAATACGTTTGTTGAATGATTTTACTGTTTCAACAAAGTTCTAGACTCCACTGTTATTTTTACAACTCTCTCTCTCTCTATTTTTTTAATCTGACCAGGCCTCAGCCTGGGCAAAAGCACACTACTTCACTAGCAATATCATGCCCATTAATATTGTAGAATTTTTTTCCATTAAAGTCTTAACAACTACTGAAGCATAACTTTTATGTCCTAAGACTTACATCTATCTTAAAGTGTTGCTTTAAATCTTTAATATCTAGGGCTTTACCATGTTTTCCAGATTTTCCTTTGAAGTATCAACTTGTTAAATATAAATACTGATCCTTTGGCCCCCAAACCTGTTGTACCTACTTTTCTTGACCTGCCATGTTCTTTATTAGCGGGTTCTGGGCTAGTTTACACTCTGCTCAGATATAGCCAATGTTACGGGAGGATTCATGATTATCACATCATAGCAGTTATGAAGACTCTTTACAGACATTTTCTTGCTCTTCATTATGAACATATGGTAGTTTTGTATTTTCCCAGTATGTTTTGAGATTTACTGTGGCCCTGTGCCTTATTTTGGTCAGTGAGATATGAGCAGAAGTGATGTGTTTCACCTCCAGGAAGAAGCTGTAACAGCCAGGACACCATGGCCTGCGTTTCTCTTTCCTTCTCTGAAAGTGTTGGAATTGTGTGTTTATTAAAAGAAATCTCCTATCAGACTTGGCTTTTGATCACCGAGATGAACATAGTCCTCCTGAGTATGCCCCGTCCTTGCTAATGACACCTGTTGGCCATTTAATATGGGAGCGAAATGAACTTCTGTTGTATGAAGTCACGGAAACTTGAGGGTTTCCTGTTACCATAGCATAACTTACTCTATCCACACTGCAATTCCATTTTACAGTTGCCTCGGAATCTGGCTCTTAGGGAGACAGATCTTGAAAAGGTAATTTAAAAATTATTCATTAAACACTGAATTCTATTGCTTACCGTTTTGGAATATATTGATTTTTCTCTTTCATTTTCTTAATGTGATACATTGATTTTTAACAGCTTTATTGGAGTGTTATTTACATATCATACAACACTTGTCTTGAGTGTACAAGTCAGTGATTTTTTTAAAACAAATGTATAAAACAAATCATCACCACAGCCTAATTTTAGAACATTTCCATTCCTCCCTCTTCTTCCCCCCTCAAAAAAACACACAAAAAGCCATCATGCCTGTTTGCTGTCACTCCCGACTTCCACTACTAGTCCTATGTGCGTGCACAGTTGATTCAGTCATTGACTCTGTCTGTGACCCTATGGACTGTAATCAGCCAGGCTCCACTTCCATAGGATTCTCCGGGCAAGAATACTGGAGTGGGTTGTCTTGCCATCCTCCAGGGGATCTTCTCAACCCAGGAATGGAACCTGTGTTTCCTGCATTCTTTACCCACTGAGCCACCCAAGGAAACCACTAATCTATTTCCTGTCCTTACTGATTTGCCTTTTCTGAATATTTTATGGTAATGCATTATTCAACTTGTGGTATTTTTGTGACTGGCTTTTTTCTTCTAGGGTTGTGTTTTCAAGGTTCATCCATATTTCAGGATGCATCAGTTCTTTATTCCTTTTCACTGTGGAATCATATTACATTAAATGAATATACCATATTATATTTATCCATTCACCAGTTTCTGGGCATTTGGGTTGGTTTCAGGTTTTGGCTGTTATAAGCGATGTAGCTACGACCATTTGAATACAAATGTTTATGTGGAAAATGTTTTAATTTCTCTTGGCTAGATACCTATGAGTGGAATTGTTATATGGTAAATTTATGTTTAACCTTTTAAGAAACTACTAATCACTTTTCAGGCTTCCCAGGTGGCACAGTGGTAAAAAAATCCACCTGTAAATGCAGGAGATGTGGGCTTGATTCCTGGGGTGAGGAAGATACCCTGGAGAAGGAAATGGCAACCCACTCCAGTATTTCTTACCTGGGAAGTCCCATGGACAGAGGAGCCTGGCGGGCTGCAGTCCACGGGGTTGCAAAAGAGTCGGGGACAACTTAGTAACTAAACACCAACAACCACAACTAGTTTTCCATGGTGTAGGAAGTGCCATTTGCCCAGCTGAACAAGACTATTAGATTCATAAAATACTCTTACAGGGTTGTAAGTGGAAAAGTATTCAGTTAATGAATTGGAATATTTCCTCTCCTTCCTCTCTCTGTAACTCATGAACGCTTACCCATACATACCTTCTTCATGGTTAATAATTCCTGGTAGATCTTTATCATTTGTATATCATATAATTCAGCCATTTACAGTGTACAAATCAATGGCTTGTAGTAAACAGTATTCACAGATATGTGCAACTATCATCACAATTTTAGAATATTATCCTCACCTCAGCAGAGACCCTATACCTTTCATCTAACTCTCTTCTATCCCCCAACCTCTCCAGCACTAAGTGACCATTAATTTTTCTGCTTCTATAGATTTGCTTTTTCTGGACATTGTATTAATATTGCAGAAATGTGCAAAGGGGTTAGTCTGCATTTTAAGGATTGGGATTTCTAAAGCAGATTCTCTCACATAAATTCTCTTCCTAATCCTCTTTTTCTTTTCTTCCCTTTCCATCATGGTTCCCTACTAACCTAGCAGCCAACCAACCAAACTCACCCCAATATCCCCAGTGGCTCTTAAAACAATAAAAATTGTGCTATTCATTGGAAGTCTGATTTCAATAAACATACAGGGACAATTTGACCACGTATAAAGCTAGAGTCTGGCAGAGCGTCACCAGGGAAATGACAGAGTCCCTGTTACCGCCCCAGGGAAGTACTGGGACACCACAATCTTGCCTGAATTCCCCTCTCCGGGAATTCCTCTTTTGCCAGGAGCACAAATTGAGTCATAGCCATTAAGGAACAAACAACTGTAAGGAAAAGACAAGTTGAAGAGAGATGAAAGCAATGCTGCCCACTTGAATACACAGGAGGGTTCCTCAAGAACATTTGAGTTTGCATGGACAGTTGACCCTGGAATGCTTGCCCAAGTTGGCAGGACCTGAGGCAATCCCAGGGTGAGGGCTGGTCAGGGAAGTTAAATCAGCCTTCGGGACACTTTCAATTTAAGCCCCAATTTTCTCAAGACTAAGGACAAGAAAGCGAAGCTGAGTTCAACTTTCTCCTTCACCTTTTTTTCTTGTTTCCTTTGCTCCTGTGAGTTTAGTCTATCCAAAAGTGACTTTTTTTTTTTTTTGCCTGTGCCAGGCAGCACATGAATCTTATTTCCCTGATCAGTGATCAAACCTAGGCCCCTGCGGTGAAAGTGCGGAGTCTCAACCACTCACTGGACTACCAGGGAAGTTCCCAAGAGTGATTTCTAATGGCTGGGAAAATTTCTTACAAGGATGCTATTACCTGATCTGACCATGTACTAACGTTTTTGCCATTCTAATTCAGTTTTTAGGCTCCAGGTGTAAATGTGTAAAATTTTTTAAAAAACATTTTTACTTTTGACCCTCTAAGTTCTAGGTTTCCTTCCACCATGAATTCTACAAACCTTTTCTCAGTATCAGGTTATGTATAGTGGGAGTTGCTGTTTCCTGTTATAATTACATTTCCCAGTTCTTAATTTGTTCCATGTCCAATTTTTCTCACATTTCTCTGAGTCTGTCTTATGTCTCTTTGGGTTAATCTGACTCCCAGCTAGAGAAATTCAGAATATGTTCTTTTTTTTTCAGACATAAAGTTTTCTATTTTCATTAACTTGTCAGGTTGGATATTTATGGAAACACTCTTTTTTTTTCGTGTATGTATTAGTCTCATGTTCCCTTCAATGAAGAAAAATGAAAAAAAACACAACTCTGTAGTTTTATGTATTTCACCATTAATAAGAATAATCAGAGTCTTGCTTTGAATAGTATTAGTGATCTTAATATTAAATATACCCAGTGTACTCACTAGATCTCTTTGCTCTCTTTGAAATATAATCATTTTTTCCCCTAGAAATCTTTGCTTTTTTACTTTTATGCTGCTTCTCCTCATAATACTCTGTATTTTTCCTTAATTTCTAATGGCTTTTCTTTCTTAACACATTTCACAGATTTGTGCTTGAAGCACCATACTTCTCACTCTAAGCAATGGGGTATTCAGACAAAAACTGCATCTTAAATTACCCATGAAAATCTCCCAAGAAGGTGCCCCACAGAGAGCAACATAGTATATATTGTCTTTTTCTTCAATAGCGAATCTCCAATTACTACTGAGGCCAAGATAGAGTAGTTGCTTGCTCTTAACAGCTGTGTGTCTAAAAAGTAAATAACTTAAAAAAAGAGCATCTTTCTTTTTAATGTCAGACACTCTTTTTAGAAAACATTATTCGTTTGGCTGTGTTGGGTCTTGGTTGTGTCACACAAGATCTTCGCTGCTATTTCCTTATGTCCCATGGACTTTCTAGTTGTGGTGAGGGCTCTGTTGTCTCATGGCATGTGGGATCTTAGTTCTCTGAGAATGAACCCGCATCTCCTACTTTGCAAAGCGGATTCTTAACCACTGGACAACCAGGGAAGTTCTGAGCATCTTTTTTTAAAGGCAAAATATCTATCAGAGGATGGAAATATGGGATATATTTCCTTTGGAATGACTGGAGGAGTCCCTACACTTGTTAAGTTGTGATCTCTCTTTTTCTCTTTTGCAAAGTATGTATAAGTTGCGTTTGCAATAGTAAAGTGTGTGCACGGTCAGGCTTTGTTACTCTCCTCTGGTGATCCTGTTTAAGTTCATCATTTCATGTACCAGCTCTATGTTTATGTGTGTGTGGACGCTGCTAGTATTAATACTAGTATTAATTTCGTTTCACCTTCTTGATGGGGTGTGAGTGATCCTGAACCCACAAAAATATGGGAAGCAGTAATGGCAAATGACCCTGATACCTGTATTTTCCCATGCTTTCAAAATTGTCCTTTCAGCTCACTGTATGGCAAGCTCTGTGCCTGGTATTAGAGTTGTGAGGGAAACTAAGCAAAAGAGCCCTGTTTTAACAGAGCTTATCACCTTACAAAGAGCAATGAGTGTATTCATTCATTTTGTTAGAGGACTCATGAAGCATTTACTATGTATTAGGTACTGGGTAACACTCAGTTACCTGACTATATGAGGAAAACATTTTTTTTTTTTAAATTTCTAGAGACTTCACAGACTTAGAGAATGAACTTATGGTTACCAGGTAGATGAGTAGAGAGAGGGATAGTTAGTGTGTGGGACTGACATATATACGCTGCTGTTTTTCCGGCTTGGTATTTGTGTTTTATCTCTCTCCATTTAGGAAGCTATTTACTTTTTTTCTTTCTCCCTCATATATATAAAAACTCAAATGCTTTTGTTGCCTTATTCTATTGTCTGAGTCTTTTATGCCTTCATATATCTTGGTTATTTTAAACTAATTCATTTTATTTGACAATAAAGAGATGGTCAATAAAAATACTACAATCAAGGTAGTAATGGGAATGTTTATAAAGGAAATTTAATAAAAGTAAGCTATATTCAGCTTATAAGATGGCAAGAGGGTCAATATATGTCTTTGATTATGTAACCAAAGCCCAGGAATCTTGAAAACCATGTACTCAGCTTTAGAAAATTTCTTGGGCCTAATTCTACAATTTCTCTACTGTTAAGATATAGGAAGTAGATAGTAAAAGGTGAAGGCCATGATTTTCTTTAAGATTTCTTTCTTGCTTGAAAGAACAAAGTGAAGAATGAATCATGTAGAGTTTTACGACAGGAGAAATTAGGAGGGGTCAACAGTAACAGACAGTTACATCACCATCTTAGATGAGTATTTCATCTTATTGGTCTCTGCAGTGTTTACATAAAGTGAAAATCAGGTCTATCCCATTTTAGACAGGTGCTGTGATTCATTTCCTGGATATCAGAGGCTTCTTTGTGTTTAGACTATTGGGTGGCGCTGTGGGGGTAGCTACGCTAGGCAATGTGCTCATATCAGACAACAGTAGAATGTGTGACAATATTAGGAGGGGAAGTCAGAAATGAAGTTTTAAGAAGCAAATCATTGACTATCATATCCCAGGTGTCAAAGGTACAAAGTCAATGCCAAAAGAATGTACAAATGAAAACTGTACCCAGGAGTATCTCCAAGGACAATGACTCTCATTTGAAGACCTAACCCTCTCTCTTTCATGGTAAATGTTTCGTAATCTTCTCTTGCCTATCCTTGAATGAAAATCATAGCTAATATAACTTAACTCTGCATGTAACTGAGAAAAATAAATATAATGGTATAATTGTAATATCCAGGAAAATTATATAAAAATATTAATATATTTTTTTCATATGTAAAGACAGGCTCAACTATGCTAGATGATATAGTGAAGTAGTCAGATGCCTGAGCTGTGCACAGAATCTTGAATGCAGAAGCTATAAATGGAGACAGATACTGGTTTATTTATTGGTAATTGAAATATCAGAATAGTGATGTAGCTTTTCAAAACACTGAGTGACTCTAAAAATTTCAAGCAAAATAAAGACTAATTTTGCAAGGATTTTCATTCTTGTAAATCTTAACATATTAAATTTCAGTACAATAAAGTTGCAAATATATTCTATTTTATATTTATATTTATATGTGAAATGGATACAGATATTTATAAAATGATTTTTAGCCTAGGCCACTATTTGTGATTTGCAATCGATGTAGGACAAATTAGCACTGCGTGAACATATTTTGCCTACTTGCTAACTGCCAGTGACACCCCTTAATCATTTTTACAAGCCCAAAACAATCCTACCTATTTCTAAATCTATCAATGGGCAGTTGGTAATGTCGCCTTTCATAACCAGTATTCTAGATATTCATAGCTACCCAAACTATAAATCATGATGAAGTGTGAAACTTTTTATAACTGGGTTATGCACAAGCCCAAATGGGAATTCAGGATAAGGATTTTGCTTGGATAGTTTACAAATAATTCATATCCACATAATCTACCTCTAAAATAACTTCCATAAGAATATACATATCTGTTTACCCTAAAGAAGTTTTTCTCCCCCCTCCTCCAAACTGAAAGACTCAAATGAGAAGTAAATAGTACTTAGGATTATTCTTGGCATTTTGATGAAAAATTTTATTTGAAATCTACAGGGTCTCTTCTTTTCACATGTTTGAATATTTGGTGTAGAGCCTGTAGTGTGCTTGGATTCAAACATGCAACTCCGGGAATGACTTTTATTTTGGAGTTGGGCTGTGCCGCTGTTACTGCATGTGTGGTATGCCAGCCTGATCAATAGCCTGATGAGGCATGTGTGGCCTGCACTGCCCAGCCCCACCATTTTCAACCTAATTAGCAGCTGCTCAAAGATGGGAAACAGGTGCAGATCCAGGGCCAGACCAGGGAAGTCTGCCTGTAATTAACAAGGAAAAAAGGGTCAGATATTGGGAAGAATATCAAATCAGCCCACTGGGGTTAGCATGCTGGCCTCAAAGGCATAGTCACCTGAGATCTTAAGCATGCTAATGTAAATTATGCAAGCTTTCAAACAACGTGGCTGCATAATCAGTTGGCAGAGAGGAAAATGATTTTTTTTTTTTTTGCAATAGAGTAGGGAAAAAGGGCATCTATAAAACTTTTTTTTTTTTTCTCATCATGTTGGGAATATATAGAAGACATAGTGACATTTCCTGAGAGGCAATCATGCGTCACCGAGAAGCTGTTAGGCAATTAGAGCTCTTCTAGAAATAGGTGAAATATGGAGGGAAGTCTAATAATCAGGTTACTTGGAGAATGATGTACTAAGATATTTGAAAGCAGACTCATGCACCTGTGGTTATGCATAATATTTTGACTTTGGTCACTGGCAACTTTTGGAATTATTCCATTAAAGTGAGTTTCATTTATGGTTGACAAGGATTTGCTAAGGGCCAGGCTAAGTTTGGAGAAGGTGAAAGGCCAAATTTTTGAGGAAAAAAAATGAAGGACAAGACTGCAGACCAGATTTAGATTCTGGCTTTAGTAGTCAAGTTTTCAGAATATTACTCAGCCATAAAAAAGAATGAAATTTTGCCATTTGCAACAACATGGTTGGACCCAGAGGGCATTATGCTTAGTGAAATAAGTCAGACAGGGAAAGACAAATGCTGTATGTGATCACTTAAATGTGGAATGTGAAAAATAAACAAGTGACTATAACAAAACAGAAACACTTCCAGATATAGAGGATAAACTAGTGATTTCCATGGGAAGAGGGACGTGGGAGGGGCAAGATAGGAGTAGGCTACTAAGAGGTACAAGTTAATATGCATAAAATAAATAAGCTACAGGGCTGTATTGTATAGCACAAGAAGATAGCCAACATTTTATAATAACTTTAAATGGAGTATAAGCTATGAAAGTATTGACTTACTGTATAATATAACTGAAAGGAATATAATATTGTAAATTGACTATACTTCAAATAAGTAAACAAATAAATAAACAAAAAAGTCAAACTTTTGTTTCCAATGCATTCATGCTATTCCAATTAAAGGAGTTTAAAATTCATGCTAGGTTTCAAAAAAGCTTTACACCCTGTCCTTCTTAGCATTTAGCATTTAGGCTTCCCTGGTGGCTCAGTCGATAATCAGTCTGCAGTGCAGGAGACCCAGGTTTAATCCCTGGGTCAGGAAGATCCGCTGGAGAAGGAAATGGCAACCCACTCCAGTATTCTTGCTTGGGGAAATCCCATGGACAGAAGAGCCCGGTGGGCTACAGGCCATGCGGTCACAAAGAGTCGGACACGACTTAGCAACTAAACCAGCATTCCGCCAGTAAACCTTCATTTACTTGGTACTGGATATCCTGGGCTACAAGGGAGTTTTTCTTTTTTTTTGGCCTTTTCTGGCCACTCTGTGCAACATGTCAGATCTTAGTTCCCCGACAAGGGATCCAATCCATGGTCACTGCAATGGAAGCTCAGGGTCTTAACCACTGGACTGCCAGGGAAGTCCTGGAGTTTTTGTTTCTGGCTAATAAAGAGACCGCCTGCAATGCAGGAGACACAGGAGATGCAGGTTTGATCCCTGGGTTGAGAAGATCCCCTGGAGGAGGAAATGGCAACTCACTCCAATATTCTTGCCCGGACAATCCTAAGGACAGAGGAGCCTGGTGGGCTACAGTCCACAGGGTCTCAAGGAGTCCCAACTGAGCGACTAAGTATGGACACACGCAAAAACAACCTCTAAGCCTCAGACGCTTACAAGGATTTATTTCTCACTCACAGTACATGTCTTGTAGATTGATTGTGACTTCATATTGACTTCATTACAACCTTAAGTTAAAGGACAGTCTGTCTCTGGGACATTGCATGTCTTGTGACAAAGACAATCCAACATGGCAGAATTTTGGGAGGAAAAGTTTATCCCTCCCACCTATCTACCATTTGATGTTCCATGACACCAGTGAGGTGAATGTACAATCCTCCCTTGAAGAGGATGGTGAGTACTTTGTAGAATAATAAAATCAACTACAGTGACTTGGGTTGAATCTATATACATTTTTAGAGAGCCAGTCCTTACTGTGATGTGAATACAGGTACCAGATTGTCTAAAAGAGTGTGAATGTTTTAAAATCAGGAAGAATAAAATCGTATTAGTTGACTTATTTTTGTTTCTAATATGTACTATGTGCCAGGCACTTTATAACCTTATTTTTTTACCCTTGTAGAAGTCTTGATGCCTTGGAATTATCATCCCCATTTATTGTCTCTGTGGCTCAGAACCTTTCAGTGATATGGTCAAGTCTGCTCAGCTAACAAAGCTTTAGCACTGGGGCTCCAACCCTGCTCTGTCATAGTGCACAGGCTCTTGAATGCACTACACTGCAACGGAAGATGTGGCAGGTCTGGTGGGTACATTATCCCATGTTCTTTAAACAATCTGTCGTATCTGCCTCCATTCTGATTCTGAAGTGGCTAGTGGCAGAGAGGGTGATGGGATGATGCCCGTGCTGCCTGAAGAGCGTTAGTCAGTTACTTTGGGCTCAGTGTTTGAGTACAGAGGACAGGACACACAATTTCTAGATTGAAGTTAAGATAACTATAGACTTTCTAGGGTCACTTTACTTCAATACCTTTATATTGGACTTCCCAAATATTGCCACTCAATTTTTTTGCACTGGATAATTCTTTGCTGTGTATATGTGTAGGGTGGCTGGTTTGGGGATATGGCAACCCACTCCAGTGGAAAATCCCATGGACAGAGGAGCCTGGTAGGCTGCAGCCCATGGGGTCTCTAAGAGTAGGACACAACTGGACGACTTCATTTTCACTTTTCACTTTCCACTTTCATGCGTTGGAGAAGGAAATGGCACACTCCAGTGTTCTTGCCTGGAGAATCTCAGGGACGGGGGAGCCAGGTGGGCTGCCGTCTATGGGGTCGCACAGAGTTGGACATGACTGAAGTGACTTAGCAGCAGCAGAAGCATCTCTGGCCTCTACTCATTAGATACTAATAGCAACTTTTCTTCTATTGCGAAAACAAAAAAAAGTCTTCATACATGGCCAAATGTCCTTGGTATGTATGTATGTGTGCATGTTAAATAAACTTGCCACAGAATTAAAAAATAATATTGCTACACATGTAAACTCTAGTTTAATAGTTCAATCCTCTTGTACTCTATAATAATCCTTTCTTTAAAAAACACTAATTGCTCACCTTTATATTCTTGAGCCATGAAATTAAAAGATGCTTGCTCCTTGGAAGAAAAATTATGAACAACCTAGACAGCATATTAAAAAGCAGAGATATTACTTTGCCAACAAAGGTCCACCTAGTCAAGGCTATGGTTTTTCCAGTAGTCATGTACGGATGTGAGCATTGGACTATAAAGAAGGTTGAGCACTGGAGAATTGATGCTTTTTAACTGTGGTACTGGAGAAGACTCTTGAGAGTCCCATGGACTGCAAGGAGATCCAACCAGTCCATCCTAAAGGAAATCAGTCCTGAATATTCATTGGAAGGACTGATGTTGAAGCTGAAACTCCAATATTTTGGCCACCTGATGTGAAGAACTGACTCATTGGAAAAGACCCTGATGCTGGGAAAGATTGAAGGCAGGAGGAGACGGGAACAACAGAGGATGAGATGGTTGGATGGTATCACCTACTCAATGGGCATGAGTTTGAGTAAACTCCAGGAGTTGGTGATGGACAGAGAGGCCTGGAGTGCTGCAGTCCATGGGGTCGCAAATAGTCAGGCACAACTGAGCGACTGAACTGAACTGATTATATTCTGGGCACTTTGCTAGCTTGTATGAGGGACGAATAGAATAAATATAAATAAGAGCTGAAGAAACGTCACTAGATGATGTAGTTTGCAATTCTGCATCCATAACAGAACTAAGAAAAATAGAAAAAAGAGTTGAGTTCTTCAGGTGGACACAAAAAGAGTGATTTTTTTAATATATCCAAATACAGCAAAGAATTTTGAGCAGGATTTGATACTGAAAAGAAAATAATGCAGTTAAATATTTATCCCCCTCTCTCCAGGATCAGCTCTGACCATCTTTATTTAGAGACATCTCAGAGCCCCAAATATCTTCAAATAAATGCAACTGTCTTATGGATTCCAGTATCGATGATACTAAATCTAGGAAGAAACTTAACTTCATTTCAACCTTGAGGCTGAGATCTGCCAAGAAAGACGGCAAGGTAAAGTGAATCAGAAAGTCTCTTCTTACTCTCAGGAAGATAATAAAGAGGACAAGAAAGAAAGGAAGAATAGCCAAGAATCATGCTGAAAGAAATGGAGGGGCTTGGAGTCACAGACCGTGTGATACAATAGGAAGATTAGCAAATTTGGACCAAGTTGATCTCAGGTAATTGTGTATCAGATGTTACCTCATCCCTAGAACGGGAGGAAGAATTAGTGCCTTCAACATGAGTTACTGTAAGAATGAAATAATATGCCATTTTCACATTTTATCAGCTTTCAGTCAGCATTCACATTCAGCATGCTCTTTATTAGTCTACTTCCAATCCTGTCACCTATTACTAATGTGAAAGTCCTGAAGGAAACTAGATTTTCTGGCTCAAAAATTGCAATTTACCTAAGTTTTACATTCCTATTTGATGGTCAAGTCAGGAAACTTTGGGGTGGTTGAGGAGGAGATGAAATGTGTTCCTATAAGAGAGGCTTACATTGGCTAAAGGATAAAATGAATGACCAGGAGAGGAGAGATGTTTTGAATCCATCAATTAGCTGGGTTTAAATACAAATACAAAGGAAAAGCCAACATATGCAATTAGAGCCATTTAGCTTTAAAGGAAGAATATTAGATTCTTGACTGTGACCAAAAACAGGAAGATGGGACAGATTTTTTATGAGTGTCCCTTTGGTTCTGTTAATAGGCTCTGTATGGTCAATATTGGAACTTTCATTTTCGCTGTACACCTTCTTTTTCTTCTTGAATTCCATTGGAAGTTTTATGTCTACTGACATCATAAGTGAGTTGGTAGGACTTGGGGCTCTTAGTTTCTCATCATTTGTTTATTATACTAATTATATTTTAAATAGGAATGCTCTGAACCTTACTTATGGAATATTTAATGACATTACCTTACTCATGGGAATAGCTATGAATAATGATCCTACAGAACCTGAAATAAAGTCCCATATATGGTTTAGACAGTTCCAGTAAGTCAAATTTCTTGTCGTGATGTTTATTTTTAAGTACAAGGCATTATTTTTAACTATAAGATATCCAAGTTGAGTGATCAAGAAATTAAACCATTTCATCTCTGTGTAACAGATGAAAAAAATATCAAGTCTAGACAGCAGTGTTTTATTTAAGGTCACATAGTATGTTAGTTTAAGCTGGGATTCTGTTTCTAGGAAATCATGAATTTCCCCAACTGCAGCCACATTTTCAGCCTTATATCCAACAAACACCAGGCTAAAATATCTCCATTTTATGTTCTTGAGGTGCCCCACATCACAGTGCATATTAGTAATACCAGGAGAAAATGACTATATCTCATAAATTACAAGTAAATAAAGTAGCATCATTAGATATTTCAGTGAAGTTCAACAGCTGCCCTCAATCCTTCTTTTAAAATGCAGAGACTCAAAATAGACAGGGTAAGATTTATAAAAATAGATTCGTCTGTCACTTCCAATTTTATACTTTTCAAGCAAGTCATACTTCAATGAAAATTTGCAGATAGATTGAGCATCTGGTCACAGGAAGATTGTCACGATTTCAGTGGTTTGGATTCAGACTACAAAGGATAATTGATAAAGTTAATCTTTTGTTTGAATAGCCTAAATGATTTTACCTCAGTAACCCTGATGACAGATGGTAAGGACAGTTATTATCAATTCATTTTTATGAGAGGAAGAACCGAAACACTGAATCCCTCCTCACTGCTCAAGCCATGCATCGTTGTGGACTGAAGTTCAGCCTAGATCTGCAAGCCTGGCTTTGTCACTCACCGGCTTTGTGATCCTGAACACATTGTTGAATATGTGGAGCTTCATTTACTCAACTATATTAAGACAGAGTTGGTTAGACCCTCCCTATTCCAAGTGTGGTTCATGGACCAGAAGCATTAGTATCACCTCGAAGTTTCTTAGAGCCTAAGACTCTCAAGCCTCACCCCAGACCTACTGGAATTATAAACTGCATTTGAAATACATTCCAGGTGATTCCTAAAAACATGCAAAAGCTATGGATCTGATGCTCTTAGGGCTTCCTTCAGGTTGAAACATACATCATTTTGAGCACATGGATGGTGATGACTGCCCCACAAGCCCTAACAGAGTACTTGACCTGGAATGCATTGTGGTATCCAAAACAAATGACAAGAAATTTATTCTTACCCAACCAAACCTCAAAGGTGAATCATCCTGACTACCAGGATCTTGAAATCTCAGAACATTTCTAAGTCATGCTCTGTTCCTCCAACACAACACGAAAGCCCTGGATTCTCATATCCATTTCTTCCTCTTAAACAAAATTGATCTTATTTTGCATTTAAAAAATGTTTGCCCCTAACCTCTGTCAACACTTACATATTCCAGGTGGTACAAACACCGCACCAATCTGGCCTTTTCCCTGAAGCTGCTGTCTTTTCCCAGCCTCGGCCACCCGCTCAGGCATCACATTACTGCCAGGCCATCGGCACCATCTGCTCATTAAGTGTCAGTTGATGGGAGGATAGGGGACACCTGGTGACCGTGAAGTCGACCCAAGACACCGAAGGAAACCAGCAAAGTGCTAACAAGGCAGAAAGTAAAAACAGACCTTGGGAATCCAGAGAGTTGAGTTTCAAAGGGAGCAGGTTTCGAGCCAAGCAGGTCGAGTTTCCTAGGCCCTGGGCAGCCTTTTAATATCCTGCCTTTCTGCTCTGTGAGCACCGCGCTGCGCAGTGAGAGAGATTCCTAAGGAAGCAGGGTACATACACTTTCTGCTGAACATCTTCTTCCTGCAAAGCCAGTGGGACCTGGTGAGCCAGCTCTGAGTACTTGTTGGGGAAAAGATTGTTAAACTTCTGAACGGGCACATGTATGTCCAAACTGCGAGCCGGGTCATGGCTCTAGTTCTAGAAAGCATCTATAGTCAACTGTTCATCGTTCCTGAAAGCAGATTCCGACTGAGAGACCTAGTGTAACCTGCAGACGTATGGCCAGAGGACTACGCTCTGCAAGACTGGGCCTCAAGAAGCACACGAAGGGCCCCAGGCCAGACTTAGGACATGTAATCCTAGGCATACTCCAAGGTCTCAGCCATCAGTCTGTCCTCTTCCTAGTCCAGGGTCGCTGAAAACCAACTCTCACACGTTTAGGTCATGGTTTCAGTTCTCAACAGAAACGTGTTCTATTTCACCTCAGTCGGCAGTATGCAAGTTCATGAAAAGCATTGGTAGTGGTGGCCTCTGAACCTTAACAGAATCTCTCCAGAATTTTTCATAAACAGTTAATTAGAGCCTTTTGTACAGAAGAAGAGTGAATTTAAAAGAAGAAGAAGTGAAGAAGAATTACAGAAGAGTAATTAAAAGAATAGTCTCTGGGACAGAATCCTGACTTCCCAACTTACTTGTGTGACTATGGGCAAACAAATGCTTTCTGCTTCAGTTTCCTTATCTATAAAATGAGATAATGATAATTAAGTTCCCATTTGCCTTGGAACAACTAAGCCCTCACACTGCAACTACTGAACTCTCTCACCACGGCTAGTCTGTGCACTGCGGTGAAGATCCCGAGTGCTGCAACTAAGACCCAGGGTAGCCAAATAAACAAGTATTCAAAAAAGACTACACGCACCGTATACAAGAAGAGTCTGGTACACATCTAAGCCAACACAAAGGTTTGCTATTATTATCAGAGAAGTAAGAGCATTCTGAAACTTGTGTTTTTTTTTTTCCCACAAAATATAGAAGCTAATTAAAGAAACTGTTAAGATCAGCAATCTGCACGGATTCCAAGACCCAAGGAAAGCTGAGAAACCTCTTCCATCTTTCCACTTCCTGGCAGGTCTTCTTTTCCATTATCTTATTATTTGACTTCTAGCATCTGTCAGAGAAAATTAGAAAAAAAAAAGAAATCTATCTAATGATTCTTTCCTATAGGGTCTTCCTTGTCAGCATCTGCTCCATCACCAGTAGATATTGATGTATTGAAGGTTCCCTCAAGCTTGTTCAAATAGGGAATTAACTTTAATTCTTGGGGATGAGAAGGGGCTTAGTTGGAGCCAAATCATCTTGCTGCCTTTACAACTTAAGTCCAGACCCTCACAATGGGTTAAGTCAAAAGTCTCAAACTCAAGTGTCCACAGGGGCCGGATAGGTAGCCTGAAGTTGTTAAAGGCTATCAGCCTCTCTTCTGTTCTTCACATTAGATAAAGATGTGGCTACAGAAATAAATGGGGGGCTTCCCGAGTGGCGCAGAGATAAAGAATCTGTCTACTGTTGCAGGAGATGCTGAAGACATGGGTTCGATCCCTGGGTGGGGAAAATCCCATGGAGGAGGGCATGGCAACCCACTCCAGTATTCTTGCCTGGAGAATCCCATGGACAGAGAAGCCTGGAGGGCTACAGTCCATGGGGTCGCAAAAAAGTCGGACACGACCGAGCGACTGAGCACACACACACTCAGACATATATATGCCTCTGCTATTCCATGCTAAGTCACTCCAGTCAATGCTGCTTGATTTTCTAACATTTAAAGAAGCTCCCAACCTGGATTTTTCTTAAAGTGAAATCTCCACATTTTGAAAATAATCAGCTGCAAATTTCATATGTCGAAACATGCAGGGGGGCAAACAAAACATGCTGACCAGCTGAATCTGGTTCAGAGGCTTCAGTTTGGCATTCAGTCACACACACTTTGATCCCTCTCTAGGGACAGCTGGTAAGATATTCAGAACCCTGCCTGTGCATGGTGGAGGGCTAGGTGCTGCAGGGAGAAAGAAAAGCCTTTACATCTTGTTCAGGAGAGGTGAGTCTCAGGCAGGAGGACTTTTTCACTTGTTTCCTTTAAGTTTTTACTTTTGGAATAACTCCAGATACACAGAAAAGTTGCAAAAGTAGTACAAAAATTTCTCACACATAAAACTCACCCAGATTCTCCAAATATGGTTAATATTTTACCATATTTGCTTTCTTATTCTCTTTCTGCTGTTCTTTTTCTGTCCTCTATGTATTGTGTACATGTGTCTGTTTTCTTCCTGGAATATTTGAAAGATGAAGAATTAGTGTCCCTTTATGTCTGAATAGGTTAGCTTATTTATCTAAAGCTAGAATAGTCTCTTACATTCCACAGTGTAATGGCCAAATCAGGAAATTAACATTAACACATAGTGTGTTTGCTATACATACATATATATATATATGTATTTCACTCAAGAATGAATGTGTGACAAAGTAGGTGACAAAACCTTTCAGGTATTGAAGAGGTTGTCAGAGACTGAAGAAACATTTCTGTATAGAGGAATTTGTTACTTTTAAGTTGTTCTGATTCCTTGGTGGATGCTAGTGTACATTTAAGCTTTGGCTCCAAACTCTGGCACATACATTCACTGTTGTTCACTTTAGATTTTCATAGGCACTTGACATCACAGTCTAGGTAAAGCTGAAACAACCCTGAATTCCTATTTTATGACCTTTGTAGGAAGAGTTACCTTGTGTGTACAGATATTTCTGTTTTTCTCCTGTGTTTGTAGGGAAATCAGTCATCAGAAATGGGGTGGGGAGGAGAGAAGTTACAGATTGGATGACTGGAGAGACTGGAAAGATAACTATAGCTTCATTGTCTGCTTTAAAACAAAAACAAAAACATGGCTTACTAAAAGGATGGCATCATTTAAACCAGAGCACTTTTGAGAGAGAAAAAGGAAATTATTAGTAATTATACTGAAACAGGCCTTTTCAGATGGCACTAGCGGTAAAAAATCTGCCTGCCAATGCAAGAGATGTAAGAGGTGCAGGTTCAATCCCTGGGTTGGGAAGAGTCCCTGGAGGAGGGCATGGCAATCCACTCTAGTGTTCTTGTTTGGATAATCCCATGGACAGAGGAGCCTGACAGGCTACAGTCTAAAGGGTCGCAAAGATTCAGACATGACTGAAATGACTTAGCACACATGCACACACACTGAGGAAAAAGGAGCAAATTGAGACTGACCCAGGCAAGCCAAGGCATACAGTGGTGCTGTCTTCAGAGCTTGGGTCAGGAACTGAAATCATTGGAAAGATTATACTTGAGTGAAATGGTCAAGTCATACTGTCAGTGTGAGTAATGGCCCTTGCTGCCACCTGTCTCTTCACTGCCCCACTCTTCCAGACTCTCTGGGCTTCCCCATTGCAAGTCCCTCACCATCATTCATATGTTGACTTTTTCTTCAGAGTATATGTAGCCAGTGCCCCATTTTCTCATGCCTCAGTTCAGAGAATTAAAGATTCATATTACAAATTCCTTTATTAGGAGGCATCTATTTCTCATGATCTTAGTGTGGTCATGTTCTTGGGCAGAGGAATTCATGGACAAGAGCAACTTGAATCTGGAGCTAAGGCTTTTGGAGACGGGCTATTTTTGTTTTACAGGGAAGTTTTGTTTTGTTTTCTAATCTTGTGGGTAGAAGGCTTCTTCCCTTCTGCTTCACGAGGTCTTTTATTTTTGACATACAACTGAGCCTTTCAGACTTTTACGTGCTTAGGTCAGTGGTCCCTCCCCACAGAAAGGGCAGGTGGTTTCGTAGGGTGGTTTAGTCATGGAGCACAGGCTTTCTGTTTTAAAAATGAGAGCAAATGAGATGGAGAGAAACAAAGTGAAATGGTTATTGTCACAGCAAAAATTAATGTCAAAGCAAAAATGAATACATTCTGCTTTATACCAGGATATTGAACATAGCTTTTTGTGCTATGCAGTGGTATCTTGTACAGAAGAAATTAACACAACTTTATGGCTGCGCAGCACTGGAGCGGCTGTGAGGAGATAACCCATGCCCAAGGGCAAAGGAGAGCCCCAGCAAGACGGTAGGAAGGGTGAATTCGCATTTAGAATCAAACCCCATTCCCGCCAGAGACGCTCAGAGGGCTCAAACAAACCTTGTGTGCACCAGGGCCCAGGGACCCAACAGAGACTGAGACAGAACTGTGTTTGAGCATCTCCTGTGGAGGTGCGGGTCAGCAGTGGACTGTCGCAGGGACAGGGACTCTGGGCGCAGCAGACTTGGGTATGGCATAAGCCCTCTTGGAGGAGGTCGCCATTAACCCCTCCATAGAGCTGCTAGAACATACACAGGACTGGGAAATAGACTCTTGGAGGGCACAAACAGAACCTTGTGTGCACCAGGACCCAGGAGAAAGGAGCAGTGACCCCACAAGAGACAGATCCAGACTTGCCCAGGAGTGTCCAGGAATCTCCAGCAGAAGCATGGGTCGGTGGTGGCCTCTGCAGGATTGGGGGCAGTGAGTGTAGCAGTACATACATGGGAACTTTAGAAGGAGGTCACCATTGCCTTCATTACCTCCACCATAGTTTGGCCCCAGGTAAATAACAGGGAAGGAACACAGCTCCACCCATCAACAGAGAATTGGATTAAAGATTTACTGAGCATGGCCCCGCCCATCAGAACAAGACCCAGTTTCCCCCTCAGTCAGTCTCTCTTATCAGGAAGCTTCCATAAGCCTCTTATCCTTCTCTATCAGAGGGCAGACAGACTGAAAACCACAATCACAGAAAACTAAACAATCTGATCACATGGACCACAGCCCTGTCTAACTCAATGAAACTATGAGCCATGCTGTGTAGGGCCACCCAAGATGGACGAGTCATGGTGGAGAGTTCTGACAAAATGTGGTCCACTGGAGAAGGGAACAGCAAACCACTTCAGTATTCTTGCCTTGAGAACCCCATGAACAGTATGAAAAGGCAAAAAGATAGGACACTGAAAGATAAACTCCCCAGGTTGGTAGGTGCCCAATATACTACTGGAGATCAGTGGAGAAGTAACTCCAGAAAGAATGAAGAGACAGAGCCAAAGCAAAAACAACACCCAGTTGTAGATGTGATTGGTGATAGAAGCAAAGTTGGATGCTGTAAAGAGCAATATTGGATAGGAACCTGGAATGTTAGGTCCATGAATCAAGGTAAATTGGAAGTGGTCAAACAGGAGATGGCAAGAGTGAATGTTGACATTTTAGGAATCAGTGAACTAAAATGGACTAGAATGGGTGAATTTAACTCAGATGACCATTATATCTACTACTGTGGGCAGGAATCCCTTAGAAGAAATGGATTAGCCGACATAGTCGACAAAAGAGTCCGAAATGCAGTACTTGGATGCAATCTCAAAATTGACAGAATGATCTCTGTTCCTTTCCAAGGCAAACCATTCAATATCATGGTAATCCAAGTCTATGCCCTGACCAGAATGCTGCAGAAGCTGAATTTGAACAGTTCTATGAAAACCTGTAAGATCTAGAAATAACACCCCCCAAAAGACATCCTTTTCATTATAGGGGACTGGAATGCAAAAGTAGGAAGTCAAGAAACACCTGGAGTAACAGGCAAATTTGGCCTTGGAGTACGGAATGAAGCATGGCAAAGGCTCATAGAGTTTTGCCAAGAAAATGCACTGGTCATAGCAAACACCCTCTTCCAACAACACAAGAGAAGATTCTACACATGGACATCACCAGATGGTCAACTCCAAAATCAGATTGATTATATTCTTTGCAACCAAAGATGGAGAAGCTCTATACAGTCAGTAAAAACAATACCAGGAGCTGGCTGTGGCTCAGATCATGAAATCCTTATTGCCAAATTCAGACTTAAATTGAAGAAACTGGGGAAAACCACTAGATCATTCAGTATGACTTAAATCAAATCCCTTATGACTATACAGTGGAAGTGAGAAATAGATTTAAGGGACTATATCTGATAGACAGAGTGCCTGATGAACTATGGACAGAGGTTCGTGACATGCTATTAAAGTACTGCTCAAAATTCTCCAAGCCAGGCTTAAACAGTACGTGAACCGTGAACTTCCAGATGTTCATTCTGGTTTTAGAAAAGGCAGAGGAACCAGAGATCAAATTTCCAAAATCAGTTGGATTTTCAAAAAATCAAGAGAGTTCCAGAAAAACAGCTATTTCTACTTTATTGACTATGCCAAAGCCTTTGACTGTGTGGATCACCACAAACTGTGGAAAATTCTTTAAAAGATGGGAGTACCAGACCACCTGAACTGCCTCCTGAGAAATCTGTGTGCAGGTCAAGAAGAAACAGTTAGAACTGGACTTGGAACAACAGACTGGTCCCAAATTGGGAAAGGAGTATGTCAAGGCTGTGTATTGTCACCCTGTTTATTTAACTTATATGCAGAGTACATCATGTGAAATGCTGGGTTGGATGAAGCACAAGCTGGAATCAAGATTGCCAGAAGAAATATCAATGAACTTAGATAGGCAGATGACACCACCCCTATGGCAGAAAGCGAAGAAGAACTAAAGAGCCTCTTGATGAAAGTGAAAGAGGAGAGTGAAAAAGTTGGCTTAAAACTCAACATTCAGAAAACTAAGTCATGGCATCCAGTACCTTGCTTCTTAGCAAATGATGGGGAAACAATGGAAACAGTGAGAGACTTAATTTTGGGGGCTCCAAAATCACCGCAGATGGTGATTGCAGCCATGAAATTAAAAGACCCTTACTCCTTGGAAGGAAAGTTATGACCAACCTAGACAGCATATTCAAAAACAGAGACGTTACTTTGCCAACAAAGGTCCATCTAGTCAAGGCTATGGTTTTTCCAGTAGTCATGTATGGATGTGAGAGTTGGACTATAAAGCAAGCTGAGCACCGAAGAATTGATGCTTTTGAACTGTGGTGTTGGAGAAGACTCTTGAGAGTCTCTTGGACTGCAAGGAGATCAAACCAGTCTATCCTGAAGGAAATCAGTCCTGAATATTCATTGGAAGGACTGATGTTGAAGCTGAAACTCCAATACTATGGCCACCTGATGCAATGAACTGACTCATCTGAAGAGACCCTGATGCTGGGAAAGATTGAAGGCATGAGGTAACGGGGATGACAGAGGATGAGATGGTTGACTGGCATCAACAACTCAATGGACATGAGTTTGAGTAAACTCTGGGAGTTGGTATTGGACACGGAAGCTGGCTGCTGCAGTCCATGGGGTCGCAAAGAGTTGGACATGAATGTGACTGAACTGAACTGATAAGTCAAATATACTTTAGTAAAATAAATTTTAAAACTGTGTGTACCTATTCTGAATTTGCATTCTTGAATCCTTTTCTTGTTTACTTTTCCTCTTACAGCTTTTTAAGTTTAATTAAATTTGAGTCCAACTGATGGAGTAGTCACAGGCATTTCTGAATTAATATTAGGGATAATTTGATGGTAGTAATAACTAAATGATATATTGTTTACCACATGCAAAGCAGTGTTTCTAAGTGCCTAACATGTATTAAGACTTTAACATTTTAATCAATATTTAAAATTGAATCAACATTTAAAATTTTTCCTACTGATAAATGCAAAGTTTAGATATTTTTCTCTTCAAGGGAAAATAAAATTGTTTGCAGCACATTAGTCCTGTTTTGTTTTACTTGCCTAGAAAGTTCTGGGTAGAGAGTTTTCTCATATAACTTCGTGTTTTAGCTCTTTCATTGTACATTAGAGGAGTATTTTTCAGCATTGTATCTTGAGGCTTTTAGTTCAAGGCTGAATGTGATTTTTTCTCACAATGTTTATATTTGTGCTAAAGTGGTATGGACTCGTATGATTCGGTAAGGTTTGTTGCTGCAGGCAATATTATCCAATTGCTTAAAATCTAACTCAGTTCAGATGGTTAACAGTCTTCAGTGGCATTTAACTTCTGCTTTGTGTTCATCTGTATTCAAGTACTTCGAGACAGGAGTTTAGCTAGCTTCCTGGGGTGACTTTCTGCCTAATATTGTTTAAGCTACATTTCAAATATAGGGGAAAGAAGGGAAAAAAAGAAAAAGGAGAAAAAAAAGGACACATATAGGACACATTGTCATTCATTACCCATTAAATGTCTAGGAGGATTTTTTCCCCCCAACTATGAACCAGAGATACAATTAGCCTGAAGGGCATTGCTTTCTGGGTGAGCCAAAGTGGTGTCTCCCTGTGAGTGTTGAATACTGAATGTTTGGCTATATCCTCCACCTGTCCAGTTCGGTTTTGATGATTTTTCTTGGAGTCCCGGCACCATACCTGGCAGTTCGTTAATGCTCCATATGTAATAGAATGAAGGGATCAAGGTTTAGGGCAAGAACTGAAATATAGGAGAGTGTTAGGAAGAAGTTGTTTTGAGAATGAGGATGTGTTTCATCTTGAGAAGTGCCAGGCTGGGCTCTGCTATCGATTTTTTTTTTTTTTTAGGATTGATAATTATTTATGGTAAGTATGGAGCAGGAAGATCCAGCCACCAAACCCAAGTAAGAGCTCGTATGGCACGGAGGACAGCACAGATCTTAACAATCAGTTCTCAGAAGTAGGAGCCCGTAGACCTCCCCCACTGCATCTTCTACGGGTTTAGTTTCAACGGACAGGACCCAACAACCAAGGCATTGGTCTGAACAAAGCTTAACTCACAGAAAAGAAGAAATACAGCAAGATTAGTATCTGTAGAAAGGCCGTTGGGTCACTCTGGATTGTCAACTCAGGGTGGTGGACTGCACGCAGCCCTGTGTGTGTGCGGATTTGCTCAGTCATGTCTGACTCTTTGCGACCTCTTAGGCTGTAGCCTACCAGGCTCCTCTGTCCATAGGAATTTGCCAGGCAAGAATATTGGAGTGGGTTGCCATGCCTTCCTCCAGGGGATCTTCCCAACCCAGGGATCAAACCCAGATCTCCCACATTGCAGGCAGATTCTTTACTGTCTGAGCCAACCGCAGGCAAAGACTGAGTACTCTTCTCAATGTGGGCAGATGGCTGGAGTGGGTGGCGTGTGGTCAGGTGCCATATGATGCACAAGCTTAAGCAATACAGTGACATTCACTAGGACACAGCACAGATGAAGGGTTTCTCCTAATGAGGAAGAAGGGGATATGTGACAATTTGCCCCCCACCCCCAGTTCCACATCGGGGAATGTTCCAGGCCCAGGAATAGACCGGGCAATCCCAAAGTGGCAGATGGAGTGGGAGCTGCTTCTGCAACGGTAGGGATGGGGCAGTGGAGAGGGAAGGAGCAAACTGGAAATGCTTGTCCTGGAAATGAGAACTTAGGGTGACTATCTTCACACCTTCCATCTGTTTTATGAATGATAGACATTGCTCATAAATCTTGGAAGCCTTCATAAATGAATTAGGAGGCAGAGTCAGAACTGTTTTTCATTTTGCCATTAAAATATTTTTCAACAATTTTTTTTCAAGTGGCCACTTCCAGCTAGATGGAGTTAATGCATGACTTGAAATTGTTGTATTCCAGGACTAAAGATACTGTGAAATTAAAGACATATCAGCTTTGAGGTAAGAAGAGAGTGGAGGAGGGGTATCCGTATTGGAGCAGACCTGTGAAGTGCAGCCAGCTTCCTAAGGAAGAAGAGGGGATCCCAGTAGGGGAGAAATGGATCTCATAAACTCAGTTAGGTTGGCATGGATGGATGAATGAATGAATAAATAATGAGAGGTACATTTGAATTAGTCAGAATGTCTGTATTCCCCTCATGGCATTTCCTTCATTTTTAAACAACCTTGGGCAAGCCCCATATGTCAGATATTTCCTAACAAAGCAAAGATGGGAAGTGTGGCAATATCCTGATAATTCAGGCAAAACCTCCACTTCTGTTTAGTATACAGAAAATACCATTGGGAAAGAGGAGCATAAATAAAAATGTGTTTTACTTTTGTAACAGCATTTCATTGTCATTTTTATGAATTTATATAGCATTGTTTACTTAGGAAAATCAATGGAGTTCTATTACTGTTTATAAACTATTACAGAAAGAACCGTGCACTGTAGATTAGCACTAAAGTTCCGTACACATGTGAGAAAACGAGTTTTTGTTCCTCAGTCATTGGGCCAAACTCCGTATCAGTTGTATGTCGACTTACTAAAGCATTCCAATAAAACGTACAAAATGTCCTAAGTGTATATGGAAAAATACAATACACAACCAACACAGAATGCCTTCATTTGCATTTTCCTAAAGTTATTTGCAGTTGTGTTCACAAAAAGAAAGAAAGAAAAGAAAATGAAGTCGCTCAGTTGTGTCCAACTCTTTGCGACCCCGTGAACTGTAGCCCACCAGGCTCCCCCTTCCATGGGATTTTCCAGGCAAGGATACTGGAGCGGGTTGCCATTTCTCCTCCAGGGGATCTTCCTGACCCAGGGATCGAACCTTGGTCTCTCGCACTGCCAGTAGACTCTTTACTGTCTGAGCCATGAAGGAAGCCCTGTGTTCACATAGTTTTAACCAATATCTTGGTGTCCTTCTTGATGTGAGGCTCACAATTTTACTTCTCTGCCCCTTGCTTTAGCTTATCTGCACATCATCATTTCCTTTTGAACTCTTCAGTATAATTTAAAAAGAAATGATATTATGTATATCTTCGTTGTCAAAAAAAAATCTGTAAAATTCTGCAACTCAAAGTAACCCCTGTTAACGTTTTAGTAATATAGATTCTTTTAAAAAACACAGATGAAATTCTTTTTATGAACTCTTTCATAAAATATATTTGTTCCCCCTGCAATATTTCATGTGAGACATATATATCCTTTTTCTATAGCAATAAAATTAGGTTTTATATAAAATAGATCAATATATCACTTTTCATTGCTGCATAGTGTTCTATTATGTGGGTTTAACACAAGTTACTTAACCAATTCTTATTTTTGGATATAACATTTGTTTCCAAACTTTGTAAAATTGTGAATACATGAGATCATATCCTTGAAGCTAAATCTTTGCCTTCATCCTTAATATTCTATTTGGAATAAACCTTGGAAGTGCTATGTGGGGACAAAGAATGTGCATATTGTTAAAATTTCAGCTGTAGCTTGCTGAATTGCCTTTTAGAAAGGTCACAGATATTATCTCTGAATAGCTGTGTGTGAAAGTCCACGAACCCTTGGTGATATCCCTTTTCTTTCTTCATTTTTCACCTTTGCCAATTTGACAAACATGTGTTTCATTTTAATTTGATATTATAAATTTTACTACTGAGTCTGAGCATATTTTATTTGCTGTTT